>NC_056730.1:811686612-811749112 GCF_019279795.1 Protopterus annectens
ATGTTCTCCAAGTCATCAGTTTTGTTTAGTAATAAGTTATTCTGTCACAGTAGAAATTCAATGTTGTTTTCATCTTTGAATACTCTGCTTTCTATGCTATTGAGGGCATCTTCCATTCCAGATATTTGAGTTTTCTGTTGTTTTAAAATCTCATGTATCTGTTCAATCTGTCTGGTACATTTTTCTTTAAAGCTGTCAAGTTTGTTATCCATTCTATTCATTTTAAAGAAAGTTCTTGTATGTTAGATAGAACATATTGGAGTTCTCTCTGTAAAGGCAAGTCCTGAGAGATTGTCTTTGAATGACTCATTTCACAACTACTGGTACAGACCTTTCAAATTAATAATTTAACAGGAAAAATTTAAATATTTAGAATTTTTTAGATACTATCATTCTATCTAGTATCAGGTAACTGATTTTGTTCAAAAACTTGTTTAGGATATTATAAAAATAACATTTCCTGTCAGAAATAGAAAGAGAGTAGCAGAGTAAAAAACAGTGCTGCTAGTTTGTCATCATCCTCCAGAACATGCTAAGGAAGAAATACAAAAAAAAGTCCAACAAAAAGTGAGCTTGCAAACAGAAGGGGACTCTGCTTCTTATTCATCTGATAATAAAGCTCATGCAGAGACTATGCCAATGAAATATTTTTAGAAAGGACAATGCTTGAGAGACAGAAAAAAGCACAGGAGTCAACTAGACGAACTAGGAATTGAAACAGAAACTGAAGCTGGGAGATGGAGATCAACAGGAAGAACACAAGCAACATGGAAATTAATGAATAAATGTGGGATTACAAAGCATCAATCACATTTGTGAAATATGACGAAACAAGAAACCTGGAAATATTGGAATTTCTTGATTTTGGAAACTTGTAGAGGACTCCAAAGCATATGCCTTACATCATGTCATTAATGTCTGGAAGAACATTAAGGAGAGGGAAAGAAGAATGAAAGGGGTAACTCTAAGTAAAACAAATGTCCTTGCCAGTATTTATATAACATTTGACATATACCTCATGAATTATATTAATGATTTGATTCAGTTACTTTTGTGTGTAGTAGGGATACTAAAGTAAACAGTTGCCTTTTTTCCTCCTTCTTTCTTTCTTCTTGTACAGTTTTAAGAAATGTAAGGACTGCAATATAAAAAGATAATAAATCCTGGACAAAAGAGTATGATAGAAGTACAATTGATAGTTTTTTTCTTACCTTTGCATAGAGACATGACTATTTTAAGACCCTTGGCTTGATCTAACAAGTTTTAAGTGAAAGCAATTAAATAGAAGAACATTGAATGTAATAAAAAGTTTTACTTTAGCAAATAAATGTTCACATTGCAACATGAGATACTTGTAACTGAAGGCAACTGTGAATTTGGTTCTCATGTTTCTTTAGAGACAAGTTGATAAGGACTATAAAAATAGAATAATTTTTTTCCAATGGCTAAAATATAATGTTTTCTGAAAGCATTCAAGTTGTTTTTTTTTTTGCATTTGGGAGAGAAAAAAGATAGGACAAAAATAGACAGCACTTAGTGTAAATAGAAGCACAAGCTCTACCATGCATCTTAGCATGGATAATATTCAATATAGATCAATTCAAGCTTGTGAGTGCAGCTGTCAAACTGGGACAACTGTTCCTTTTAGAAGGTTTAAACTTCATTATTTGAAGATATACATCATTTTTTGTGTTTGTAGGTTTTGGAGGTGTGATTTTTGTTGTTGTTTGAATGTATGACAAGAAACAACTGTATAAAAGATCAACCTGCCAAACATTAGTGTATGATTGTAATACAGAAGTTGAAACTAGATATTAAAAAGCTGTTATACATTAACAGGTAAAATAATAACTTCTTATCATAATGGCAACACTTTCTATATTATCATTGAATGTGAAAGGTCTCACAGGTATATACAAGAAAGAAAGCGTAGCGAACTACATTAAAAATGCAGAGTGCAAATAGCTGTGCTACATAAGGCACATTTGGAAAGATGGAAGCATATGAATTTGTTAAAGAAAGAATTTTATGATTATTATTCAACAGAATATCTGAGACAAATGAAAATGGTAGTTCTTATATTAATTGCTAGAGGAGCTCCAATAACCATAGAACAGGAAAGAAAAAATAATGATATATTTGTGGTAGTAAGGTGCTATTGGCAAGGGAGGAGGATTACAATGGCATGTATTTATATTCCACCTACAACTGCCATAATGGAGCTTAAGATCATTCTGGGAGAAATAATCTTTTTCAGCAGTGAATATTACTTACTGGTAGGGACTGGAATTTCATTTGCAACATTGAGGATGTATCTGGGGGGTCTAGAAGTGAAACTATAAAAAAATGAGGGTAAACTTATGATGTAATTTATGAAAATATTTGATATGGGAGATGTGAATTCAGTACGTGGAACTTGGAGAGAATTTACACATTATTTACCAAGGTAAAACACTGGGCTTGACTAGACAGAAATTATGTTGCATAGGAGCCTGTGCATTTAATTGTAACTTTTAATATGCACCCAATAAGTATTTCAGATCATGTACCAATAACAACTAGAATAAAAATGCAAGGTAATTGCATGAAACACTGGTGCTTCCCCATCTATTTATTAAAGAGAAATGAATTTAAGGAATGTGTAGTGGAAATTATCCTGGAGTTATTAGGGAAGACAGAAGTTTCTTCAGAAAATTTAGTTAGTGAGTGGGATAAAATGAAAGTGAAATAAAAAATAGGGTAGAAATAAAAGAAAAAGAGATATGGTTAAGATGTAACAAGAATTATTTAGAGCTAATGACAAAAGTTAAAGCATGCAGAATAGGGGGAATCTTACAGAACAAGAAGAGGTGCCACTGCAGAGTATAAAAGAGAAAATTAGGGACTTCCTTGATAATATGCATGAGTTTAGAAAGATTGCTGTTAAGCAACTGTTTTTTGACAGTAATTCCAGAGTACAAAAGCTTTTAGCACAATGACTCAGGCAACAGAAAGTAGAAGAGGTGGTTGCCAAACCTAGGGAGCCTATTACAAGGAAAATAATGAGAGATCCTGTATAGGTATTAGAAATATTTCAGAAATTTTATGAAAATCTATATAAAACAGTGAAATATGGAAATCAAGAAAGAGTGCAAGTGGCAATGTTTATGGAAAAATTAAATACACCAAAGTTAGAGGTAGTTGAGACCCAATAGGATGACATAAGATAAAAATGGTGATGTAGAACCAATCTACAGATAAGTCTCAAGGAATATATGGTATTCCTGTGGGAGTGTAGAAGATAGGAGGGAAGAAAGTGATAAATATTTGGAAGGGTTTGTTTAACAGTATTTTAAAAGGAGGAGAAGCACCAACATCCTGGAAGAAGGCTGTGGTGCTGTAGTACCTAAACATGGTAAAGACCCATCAGATCCAGGTTCATATAGGCCCATTTGCATTGCAAACCATGATTACAAAGTGTTTATGTCTATAATGGCTAAAGCAGTGGCAAACGTGATACCAAAATTGATAGATATGAATCAGTGTGGTTTTGTGGAGGTGAGGCAAACATTTGATAATATTAATCAAACAATGATTATCCAGAGGGAAGCAGAATATAAGAAAATATCACTGTTGTCAGTGGGTCTTGATGCACAGAAAGCATTCAGCAGAATGCGCTGGGATTTTATGAGTAGGGCAATGGAAGCATTTGTATTCCCTGACAAAATAATAAGGTTAAGTAGGAAGATATATAAGGGATTGAAGGTGAAAATTAAAGAGTGTATGTGAGGATGTCCTGTTTGATAAGTTTTGTTTGAACCAATGAAACAGGTAGGGGTGTCCTCTCTCACCTTTGTTATTTACATTATATTTAGAATCATTGGCAATGAAAATAATAAACTCAGAAATTCAAAGATATAATTGGTACAGTAATCAAGAAAAGTTGGGTTTATTTGCAGATGATATTATTTTGTACTTGATAAAACCTGAAAAGGACATTTCAGTGTTTTGGAAGATTCTGAGACAGTTTCATGTCTTTTTGGAATACAAATTAATGAAGATAAAGCAAAGGCAATAGCTATAAACTATGTACCCACACACAAACTGGTTCAGTGATACCCATATTTATGGAGCTGTGATAAAATGAAGTGCTTAGGATTATGGGTTAAATAGGATTCTGTTATGATAACTAAGGATAATGTAGGAAGAGTCTAAACAAAAGATAATACAAAAATTGAGAAACTGGAAGCTGTGTATGGATATGGATAGCAAGATTCAAGCAGTGAAAATATGTTTAGTCCCTTTAATTTTATACATAGGTCAGGCATATTTTTATCAACAAGAGGAGAAGTTGTGGATAGCAATTAATAAAGAGCTGAAGAATTTTATCTGGGAGCAGAAGAGGGCAAGATTCAAGTAGGAATCATTGTTCCATAGAACTAGGTGGTTTGGGATTACCTGATTCGAAAGGGCATTTCAGAACTACACAGTTAAGGCTCCTATACACAGCACAAGCAGAGAGCTATAATTCAAAATGGAAAGGTATGATGATTAAATCGGGGTAAAGCTCAAGAAATAAGGAGAGACTGGGATTTTGGATGCAGATCCTTAAGGAGAATGACAATAATCATACAGAATATTATGTTTATAAAGTAGCAGGAAAGTACTGTAAGAACTAGGCCAACATGGGAATGGCGAATGGAGATTCTACCAATAGGCAATTAGGGATGCGGAGATTAGGCAGGAGGAGGCTGGCATTTACTGGATAAAATTGGAAAGGAACCAAGGTATTGAGAGCAAATAATTAGAGAGGGAAAGGTAATAGAAGGGGAAGAGGCCAAGTATTCATCTGGACTGCATGCTAGAGAATGTTGTCCCTATCATGGATTGATATGAGTGTATAGGCAAAGAGAAAGGAATAGGGGATCCTAAGTGAAAGACCACTGCTGGTAGATTTTTAGTAGACTCTAGAACAGAAGCTGTTCTTAAAAACAAGTGATTAGTAGGGCATATAAAATATTGCTTGATGACTACAAGAATCAATCAGAGGAGCTTAGAAAAATTGAGAAGATAGATTGGATAAGCAATTCACAAGGAAACAATAAGAGGATATATGTATGGCTCTCAAATATGCAACAAAGTCTAGAAGATTTAGGATCTGTGCTTGGAAGAGTTTGCATAGGTATTTTTACACCCCAACCAGACTCCAAAGAATTTTTCCTCAGGTAGGTTGCAAATGTTGGAGGTGTGATGAGGAAGAAACTAAACATTTGGAACATATTTTTGGGTGTATAATAAATTGGAAGACTTTAAAAATTCTCTGTAGAGTTGTTGTTGTTGTTGTTGTTGTGTCCTCTGTCAGAAATACTGGGTGAGCAAATTGGTGTAACTAACAAAATAATTTTTGAGTTGTGATACAAAAATCAGTATTACATAGACATAGTAAGACTTTGCTAAGTTTAATTCTGGAGGTTGCTAAAAAAGTGATTACTAGAAAATGGAAATCAAAATCTAAACCAACCATACTAGAAGAAGTGAATATAGTAATAGAGATAAAATAACTGGAAGTGGGATCTTTAGAAAATGATAAGAGCAAATTACATAAAAAATGGGAATTGTGGGCACAATGCATGCAGAATAATGTTCTGGAGGAGGAATAAGGTTTAAGGGAAGGCTATGTTATGTTTTACTGGAATTTACTGTATAGAATATTATATGTGATGTGTAATGTTTGCAGTTGAACATGTGTCAATATGGTTTGTTTTCATTTATATAAATTGATGATTGCTTATGTCCTAAGTGATAATTCAATAAAGATGTTTCTTGTTTAAAAAACGATATATGTTTAATGAAAATATTTGCATTCTATTGCATTTAGTTAGGGCTTTTGTATTTGATAGTTCAGTTGAGCAAGATAAGATTTATTTATTTATTTAAAAGTAGTTACTGGTGTAATGCATTAATTAATCAAGTGATGATAAATGTTAGTGGTACTTATAACAAAGATTCAGAGCAGTGGTAACACCAAAGGAGAATAAGAAGAACTGGAAAAAAGACTAAAGGAGTGAACTTATCAAGCTGTGCCACAGTATGAGAAACAGATGCATCCTGACTGTTCCTTATGGAAATTCAGCATTTGAATGTAGAATTACTTACAGCCCATGAAAATTCTTAGTATGAGAGGAAGAATGTATAAAGTTTTGTTGCTCAACATTGAGAAAGAGTGAATGCTTCTATGGAGCTTGTTTTTTGACACCTAAACAATATGGTATAGTTGGAGTGTGAATGTAGAAAGGGATGGACAGAATTACTCTACTAGTTATGTATGAAAATTAGCTTAGTTTTATCAGTATAAGTAAGAAGGAACAAAGGAGTAGAGATGTTGGGATTTTAATGGGCAATGTTTTGGCTATTTGCAAGAATGAGCAATGGTTTTCATCATGATGGGCCAGATTCAGAAAGCTTTAGATTCTGTTTATAGTCATCTGCAGTGCTGATATGTTTTTGGGGAAGTATGTACAGTAAACAAACTTTTTAATAATTATCTATATTTGAATTTGCTAAAAAATAAATTTTACAAATTTTTTTTGCTGTGAAGAATGAGAAATGAGAGATGCACCATACCCTGAAAAGGAATAAATTCATTTTAGATCTTGCTATTTTCAATATGACACTTAAAAGTAAATCACTAATCTTACAAGACCACAAACCATTTAAAATGTTGTGTACTTTCTAGACTGCCAGAGGTGATCAAGGTATACCAGAGTGGTGAAATTAGTTTAAATTAGGGTTGTGATCCAAAGATCATGAACATATTACTAGGATGGAATAAAATCCCATTCTGGATGATTCAGCTTGTTATTTTAAGATCAATCTCTTTTTTAAATGATAATCTCATATGCTAATGATCTGTAAATGACCATGATGTCTATGTATAGGAGCAAACTGATTTTGACGGTGCTTTATGGAGGGATTGATGAGTGATGAGATGAGAGGAAAGCTATAATGAGGCCTTGTAGAATATGGAGCTGGGGGCTGAACATGATAGCCAGTTTTGAAGAAAATGTTTTAATATAAGTTTTACTATGAAATTTCAAAAGTAAAGAGTTGCCATACTATTTTGACAGATACATATGGAAAAATGGAAAACAGAATACAGCAGAACAAAGCATTGTGTAATAGACATATGTATCATAAGATACAGTATATATATATATATATATATATATATATATATATATATATATGTAATAAAGTACAATAATGTCATGCAAAGTTCAATAATATCATGCACACTTGCTGTTTTTCTGCTATTTAAACCATTTTTAGTGTCTCACTGCTGTTTTCTGCTGTTTAAAACATTTTAGCATTTCCCACCTAAATTAGTGTAGCTAGTAGATGTAGCTTAGTCCAAATACAGGTTTGCTGCATCTGTGTCTGTCTGTAGTTGCTATTGTATTCTGAGCACATTTTCCAAGCCATCTTTGACTGCAAGGGGCCCTTCTGCACTCTTGTGAAAGAAGTGTGCTGATTGGAGTCTACCTGGTGAAGGGTGATAGGTCTAGGGCTTGGCGTAAGCACCCTCATTGGTTCTTTTGAGTTTTTTAATGTTTTTTTTTTTAATTTTTAGCTTCTGCTATTTAAGCTCTGCTGCTTGTTTGCACATTGCCCAGCGCCATACATTGCTGCGCAATTGTGTGTCATAGCCGGACAGATAATTTTGACAATTTTTCCCTTAGATGCAGCTGTAGTACATTAGTGTAGTCCTCATCTTTAGTATATCTCTGGTCTAAGAAGTATTGCTAGTGAGCTGTGACCTATTAAACCACCATCCAAAAAAACCCATCAGAAATACTAATCTACAGAGCACCTCCTAGATCAGTCCTGAAAGCACCTGCTTTGTGATAATATTTCTTAAACCTAGCATTATGGGCAGTTGGACTACCCTTGTTTCTCCTGCCAGCCTTGTTAAATTTGGTCTCCTGAGGCAGTGTAGCAACTGACTCATGTACACTGACAACCCTCTACTAATAACTCAGTCTAGTACAAAGTGCAAGAGATGTATCAACACCAAGAATCTTGAATCCCTGCCCTCTTGCACTTCAAACAGTAACACTGAAGAGGTTATCAACTCAGTCACCACTACTCACGCACATAGTACCACTACTCATACACATAGTACGCATCCAACACATAAATCAACATATGTGGAGTTTCTCTCAAAAAACTTACCAAAACACCAGAGACCTCCAAAACAAAAGACTGCTACAACTAACAGTTCACACAAACCCCAAGACACATAACAACACTAGTGTCTCACCTACTAAACCATAAAGGCTTAATATTCAAAAAACAAATTTTCTTGTCATTGGAGACTCCATAGTGAGACACATGGAAGTCCCACTCATCAGGTTAGATAAGGAAAAAGTCATGGTCAGCTGCCTGTCTGATGCCAGGATTCATCAGATCATGCATGCGCTCAGGTTTCTAGGCAACAAGCACCATTATGAATTTGTCATAGCTCTTGGAGTAAATGACCTGAGATGTACTTCACTGGACTATATGAAGAGAGACATGACAGAGCTCTCAAACTATGTGTCCCAGGCAGGTATGTCCCTAGCATTCAGCAGCATATTACCCTCACCTAGAATGATGCCACAGTCTAAACAAAAATGATCAATTTTAATAATTGGCTTAGTTTTTGGTGTCATTCAAATGGGATCCAGTTTTTATCAGCCAGGGTTGACATGGTCGACAAACCTTGTTACTTTGCCAGAGACGGTTTGCACCTGGTACCACTAGGCTTTTGGCTGCTGGCAAAGGCTGTTGTCTCCCCCATAGTGCCTTTTTAGGTAAGGTCTCAAAAACAAAATTGCCAACATGAAAATTACCAACCATAACAAAATAAGGATTTGCTGCTAAACGCTAGGAGCTTAAACCAAAAACTGCACACCTTGGAAACACTTCTGTCACTGGAGGATGTAGATGTTTGTGCAGTCATAGAAACCTGGTTCAAGGCCTCAGACAGTACCCCATCCTTGCACAGCTACAATGCCTTCCAAACCTTCACACCGTAAAACCAGCATTTGAAAACTAATGGAGGATGTGTTTCTATTTATATTTATATATTATTTATATTAGAAATAAATTTGCCTCCTGACTAGTTAGACTGGACAACTCCATGGAGTTACTCCAAATTCAGATTACTGTAGGTAAGGCCCCCACTCAAGTCATAGATAGTTATACATCCCACACCATGCATGATGATGCACACAAGGCCTACTTGACCAAACTGGAGTCAATCCAAATATTGCCAAACATTCTGGTCATGGGAGATTTCAATTATTCCACTGTCAGCTGGGAAACCTACTCTAGCCCTAACTCTCTAGCACAAAAGTTCCTTGACTTTAACTCAAATGTCCTGTAACAAATTGTTCAAACCCCAACAAGAGGAACAAAAATATTAGATCTGGTCCTGACTAACATGACAAACAAATGCAACACCACAACTGTTGGACCCTCATTAGTTAAATCTGACCACAAATCAGTCACTTTCAAGTTGGCACTAACTCCAGAACTCACAAAGTGTGAAGTCAGACTAAAAAACTTCACCAAAGCAAACTATAACCTCCTGGTGGAAGGTATAAATGCATTCCAAACCCTACCCCTAGCTAGAAGTGGTAACTACCCGAAAGTTTACACTAATGCCCTGTACAATCACTTGTATAAGTGTATAGACTCGGCTGTTCCAGAGAGAATCAAAACCAGAGCCCCAAGTAAAAAAAACAAAAAAACAAAAAAACCCAGTGGACATCCAGTATCAACAAGCTTTAAAACAAATGCAAAATGTTGCTGTCTAAGAAAACTAAGGTGAGGTCCCAACAATGGGAAAGCACCCTCCTCAGCCTCAACAGGCAAATAAGACAACATTTCAAATCTTCTAAGGATAACTTTGAGAAAAACTTCGCAATCATAGTCAAGGATAACCATAAGGCCTTTTACTTCTAAATATGTAGCCTAAAAGTTAGGACCCAATCATGTGCCAATCTAGTGACTAACGGTATCACACACACTGATCCCATAGAGATAGCAAACCTGCTAGCGGACAGATTTGGTGAAAAATTTACTCCCTTATCCCTCCCACCCTACATATCTAAAGAACAGGTCATTAAAGCCTTGTCTAAGGCAAAAAACACAGCCTCTATGGGACCAGACAGCATCCCAGGCTGTCTTCTAAACAAATTTAGCATGAACCAGCATCACCATTATGTACCCTATTCAATCACAGCCTAACCATAGGCTTTGTTCCTGGGGAATGGAGAACAACAATGTTTATTCCCCTCCACAAAGTTGGCTTAGCAACAGACTGAGGGAATTAAAGACTCATAAGTCTGACCAGCCTCATCTGTAAAGCCATGTAATGCATCATCATGGACCTCATAAATAAAGATATAGGTGACTCCTAAACCCTGGATTTGACTCAATTTGGCTTCATCAAGGGCAGATCCTGCCATTTAAACCTGGTGAATTTCTTCAAAAATGTGACCAGGCCCATTGATAAGGCAAATCTGTGCACACAGCATACCTTGACTTGGCAAAGGCCTTTGACACAATCCCACACTCAGGCATTACCGATGAACTTGGCAAACTGAATGTAAACCTCTTTGTTGTAAGAAGGGTTGTCAACTGGCTCACAAATCAGTCACACACTATCAAAGTGGGTACTCCACATCAACCAGCAGTCCTGTCACCAGTGGGGTGCCACAAGGGTCAGTGTTTGGTCCCCTACTGTTTAGTATATACTTCTCAGAAGTTCAGGTCAAAACTAAGGGGCTATGGCTGACCAAGTTTGTGGATGACTGCAAACTGGGTGCAATTATTGAATCCCCAAATGATGTCAGTATGCTTCAGGAGGGTCTTACGCAGACCAATGACTGGTGTCTTAGTCACAGTTTCAAACTGAATGCAAAGAAATGCATCATCATCCCCTTCAGTAAAATCAATGTCCCTTTGCACTATCAAATTAACAGCAATACCCTATGTACCTATGAAGTGGTAAGTGATCTGAGATCACAAGTAGACTGCAACCTTAACTTTGACCACCATGTGTCTACATAGTAAGGAACACTTTTTACATGGCACATTTGATTAGCAAAGGCATCACCTCTAGAGCAAAGGAGGTTATAAGTCCTCTATATGCCTCACTAATTAGGCCCATAAACGAGTATAACACCCCTTTCGGTATGTGCAGTACCAAGCACCTGCAGCAATTGGAGAGACCTCAGAGGTTTCTAACTAAGAAGATCAAGGAACTCCAGAACATGGCTTACATATACCAACCAAAGCCCCTGTTACTATACTCAGTATCACATAGATTTCTTAGGAGAGACTTATGCCTGGTTTACAGAGCAATCTCCAATCCAAACCTAATGAATTTGCTGCACATCCGTAAATGAAATGGGACTAGAGCTACTTATTACAGGGACTTAAATATGGCCTTTGACTTGAATAGGATGTGCTGGAGGAACAGCTTTGTCACCTGGTGATTGCCACATCTTTGGAATAGGCTGCCAATTCATGTGAAGCAGACACTGTTCAGAAGGAACCTGGATGAGTGGATGGGGCACCATAAATTCTTACCAGGGATATCACTCTCAACCCTCCTGGACATGGCAGTCATTACAATATACAATCCTAGGTATTGGCTATAGTATCTATGGTATTACATTGGGATGAAATGGCTAGGCTTGAAATGGCCTCTGGGTTGATAGCCTAGTACCTTCCTATGATCCTATGATCCTATAAGCAGCAAAGCAGTGTTGCCATTTTTAAGTAACTTTTTATACTTTTCACTGAGGTTGAAAGCTTCTAGGAATTTATTGGCAAGCTTTCTAAGATGACCATCATTAACATCATTAAAATTCAACCACATAACAGAAAGGTATTGCTGAACAATACCAGCAGTCATAATAAGTATCTGACTTTTTAGACTATTTCCAAAAACTGAAATGGGACCAATTCAAATTTTCTCTGTTAAAGAAGGAGTCTTTAATTAATTATTCAACTACTTCAATAAGGGATACATTTTGATATCATTCCAAAAGGAATGCAAGATATCTACCTCTTGTTCAGAATAGAAAGTGCAAAACTAATTAAAAGATGGGCAACATTTTTCTCACTTAACAGGGGTACTGTACGAATTATGGTGCAACATCAACAGCATATAAAACAACTTAGAAAAACTAATAATAGTTGGTGTTTAAGTTAGATAATATTTAATTGCGGATGGGTATGGCTAGTCAAAAATACCAGTCCAAAGTTGGACCAGACTAGTTATTTGTTAATAATTCTTAAATGGTTTAATAAGTTTTGGCTACTGAAACTAAAAAGACTAGTCCAGAGTAATTCAAAATTAAAACTATTTTTTATAACAACAGAGCTTATGTATAAATAGGTTTAATTATAACTTGATAAATGATGTTAATCACTGAGACATAACCAGAAGAAGAACCAAATACATTGCAGAACTGGCTGACAAATAGGGTAGTGAGTTTATAAAAGTCAATAAATCTCAATTAACTAGCAACAGAAACTTAGCTTATAAAATGTTTGCATTTTTTCAAAGAAATATGTGAGCTTGATACTATAGGCTGATATAACAAAACAGAATATTTGCAAATGTAACATATTTGAAACTTTTGAAATGCAGTTATTAATCCATTCATGGTGTGGTCATTGTCGAATGTTCAAATCTCCAAAGACAATATGGCAGAGACCATATTGCCGAAGATTCAAATTGCCGACAATTGTGTATTGGGATCATCGTACAGTGCAGAACTGGGGATTTGCCACTGCGGTGGTGGTGCTGCAGTAGCGTTGTCGCCTCATACTATGACGTTGTCCTGTTCTATTCTCAGCTAGAGCGTCTTCTGTGTGGAGACATGCGTGAATGGGCGTACCTTCGTTGAAGGTTGTGAGTCAGAGCTGGCAACTCTGCATGTAAAAATCTACTGCCAATCATTAGCGGACTGGAGTTCTGCTGTGGTGAACCCTAACCGGGAAAAGCCGAAAGACACAACACAACAACTCATTGTAGTGTGATCGAGGAGTTGGTATATTTATGATGTAGCAAAAGCGTACAGGTAAGTTGTTCTGTGTTTTTATCACTTTTTCTGCAATTCAAATCTTTGGTCTCAGCCATATAGTTTGCAGAGATTTGAACTGTCGGCGAAGTGATAGTGATCCATATATATATCTATCTATATATGTGTGTATGTATATATATATATATATATATATATATATATATATATATATATATATGTATATGGATTCGTATCACTTCACTGAAAGACCATTTCACTGACACGCATTTCACTCAGACCAAATCACCTAAAGTTCATTTCACCTAAAACTCATTTCACTGACAAGTAGTACTCTAAGGCAAGTCAAAGGTATATGTCCTTTTCCCTACTGTAGTGCGATCCTGGTGTTAGTATATATAGTTAGGGAGGGTGTGGGGGGCACAGACCCCCACATTGGGGGATGTGGGGGGCGTAGCACGTCACCTAGTTGGGTTTTACCAAATAATGTAAAACAAACCAGACAACAGAAAACCAAATTAAGTGGGGGGCTATGCCCCACCACCCCCAATGTGGGGAGCTGTGTCCCTCACACCCTCCCTAACTATATAGGGTCTATATTGAATCAGCAAATGCTTAAAAAAGTGAATGCTGAAACATTGACCCTATGTAAGCGAAAGCTTACAATCCCGAACACCCGAAACAGCGATTTTTTTCCCAGGGAAAAAATCTCTGAGCTGGTTTTGGGAGTTTGCCATTTACTTCACTGTGGTGCGATCTCAGAGTTGGTATATTTAAGTAGGGGGGTGAAGCCCCCCTCATTATATACTGTTTTAAGATTTTTTTTTTGTAGAGCAGCGAATTTTTTCCCTGGGGAAAAAAATTGCTGGTCCGAGTGTTTGGGATTGTGATGAATCAGCTTTTGCTTTTTTAAGCGTTCGCTGATTCAATATAGACCCACTATATATACTAACACCAGTATCGCACTACAGTGAGGAAAAAGACATATACCTTTGACTTGCCTTAGAGTACTACTTGTCAGGGAAATGAGTTTTAGGTGAAATAAACGTTCAGTGAAATTAATTTTAAGTGATTTGGTTTCAGTGAAATGGGTGTCAGTGAAATGGTCTTTCAGTAAAGTGATACGAATCCATATATACATATATATATATATATATATATATATATATATATATATATATATATATATACATATGTAATTTGCAGTGGGTATGGTGTGCAAGGAGGCTTGGCCCTCTGCAAAAACATAGATCTTTACTAAATTCAACATTCAGGAATGTAATACAACTTTGGGGGATGTATTGGTGGAATTTAGAAAAGAGGTGGATGTAGTTAAGAAATTTACAAAAATGGTCAGTTCTTTAGTGGCGTCTGATCATATCATAAAAATATCATCCAAGTAACAAACATATAACTTAATGAGTAGAAAAAGTTCAGACTCAAAAATGCATTCCTACTGCTGCTTATATAAAATCAAATTAGCAGAAAGTGAGGCCAAAGCTGCCCCAATTGTTACACCTGAAACCTGTCTATAAAATTCACCTTCAAATGTAAAAAAAGATATTCTATAACACCATTAACATGCAATCACATAACAGATCAAAGTTCCCACCTGAAATGAGTTTAGTCAACCAGAATGCTCCTAAACCACCTCATACCAATATTCTGGGGAAATGACTGTATAAAGGTCCTGAATGCCAGCTGTGACAAACAGGCAACCATTGCTTATACTTCTGGTATATAAAATATCTGAAAACTGCCAGGAATCATGCAACATGTCTGAAAATAAATGCTTTTTAATTTACAATCCACAAAGACAATGAGAAGTTTGTTTTTATTTACCCTCTCTGAAATAATGAGTCTAAAGATTGTGTTCCTCACATCTTTATGAGTTTTGTGAAAACCAAACATGTAAGGGGTGATGGAAAATTTAAACTTGTAAATACTGAAGTACTGAGTCAAATATGAACTGATTTATGCATATAGAAAGAATCATGGTTAAGCATATCAAACATATAACCATTAAAATCTCTGGTTAATGTGAGCAACACCAGAACACTTTTATTTGGTCTCATAATACATATAGATCATTATACAAATATTTAAGAAACAACATTTCTGCATGTGTCAGATTATAACAAGTATTAGCATTTTTCATTATCAAGTAATTTTGTAATGTCTCACTTACACAACTTTTATATATAGTCCCAAAGAAGTCTAAAATCTGAGATTCAAAATGATGAATTAATCTTGGTGACTATTGATGGTATAGGGCTTGTTTTGTTGAGTTCTTGACCACAAGGGATATACATTTATTGGTGGAGTAAATGAAAATTGTGTTAGAAAATAACGTTATTTTCTCTGAGGGTGAATACTATAAATAGGTCAAGGGTGCTGTGATAGGGACTGCCTGTGCCCCCCCATATATGCAAATCTGGTCCTGTGGCATTGGGAGCAACATTTTTATTCTTTTCAAGATATGCCAGGAGATGTTCTATATGTATAAGATTTTTCAATGACATTTGCATAATTTGGAATTATACAGAAGGACAATTATTAGAATTTGTTGAATACTTGCAAACAACATCATCCTGTTTGAAATGTACATATTTTTATTCAACAGAATGCATCCACCATTAGGATGCTGCAATAAAAAGGAATATTGAGAAGAAAACATTAATTTCTAATATTTATAGAAAACAAACATTTTTAGATTTTCTTTTTCTAGTAGACTCCTGTGGTGACAAAAATGAACTTAGTTAAAAGCCAAATGGTCTACTTAGCTAGAATTTTATCTGACTATGAGAGATGTTTTTTGCTGAAATCAGTTTAATAGTTGAAATGTTTACACAAAGAATTTACTTCATCAGCCTACTGAATGAAATAAAGGAAGAAATTATAGCGGGATGGGGTATAAAATATATATCATTACCTGGAAAAAGAAAAAGCAAGTAATAATGAATTAAGATCTTACAATAAAATATGCTATAAAAGGACAATGTTGTTAAGTTACAAGCCAGATGTTAGAGCAATTAAAAAAATTATTAGTAAAAACTGGAGTATTTTTTTTTTCATTTTAAAAAGCTAGATCAAGTTATTAGATAAAAAACATGCTTTGTATATAAAAGAGAACATGAACATAAAGGAAAAACTTGAAAGGATGAAAGATGATCCATTGCAAATAATGCAACTATATTCTGTAAGATAAAGAAATTGTTGTTCTGAATAAATGATGAATGCTAATATTCCATCATCAGCAGGGAAGACGTTGGACTGGTGCCTACATAGGAAGTAGCTGTGTACATATGTAGCAGTAAAGGGGGTAATATGAAGGAAGGGATGCAACAGTATATGCTAATGTATCACTAGGCCAGCAGATTATGCAACCAGCAGACCAAGACACTAGCTAAGTGCTCTGCACGGTCAGAGAAGAACTCATTAAATGGTTCTCTGAAACTAGGTATGGAATAATGTAACTCCAAATGGTATATGTGGAAGGAGATATGGAAGAAAATTATAAACATTTGAGCCTAGCTTTTGCATTACACAGGATCAATTAGGTCATATGTTATAGACTGGTAGATTATAGGAATAAAAATATTCTTTAGCATTCAAAGAAACATTGTGAATCAGATAGACTTTCATAAATATATAGAGACATGGTAGTAGAAATTGTTCTTCTAGTCTATCCAAGCAACTTGCAATTTTGTTATAGTCATCTCCATGGTTAGGTTAGTGTCTGATTGACAACATTAAATTGGCTATTTCAACAGTATATAAATCTAGGTAGGGAGACCTTGTTGTTTTTGCATTTCCACTAGCATATTCTTTCTTTCTCAGCATAGTTGCAATTCAATTACTAAATTATTCCTTTCCCATTAGAGTCTGGAGTAGAGTAGGAGACAAATAGGTTGTATGAGCAGCAGATAACCAAGTAAAAACGTTTGAAAATATAGAAGTGGTTGGGAATAATGTAATGTTTATTAAGTTAGTGGTGGGACTATTAGGTAGATGTTGGAAATTGTTCTGCTAACTAATTTAATGAGACATTTTATATAGTATTAAATATGTAATATTCTTCTAGAGAAACCACACCATGCTTTCTGGGAAGTTAAATGTAACTGTTGAATAACAAGAGTTATTATTTCAGTGTAGAAACACTTGGGACATTATGCAGAAGTTGTTAGCTTGACTTCAAGGTAAATACAAGTAAACCAGTGCTAAAAATCTCCAATGATCTTAGGGGCTGTGAATTATGGGAATGATGGGCATTACTGTCAGAAGCAAAATAAGGACATATGCACATCTCAGGATAAGCTGTTTACTCAGGGTCATCATCAGTCTGAAAGAAAGGTGTATAATCAACTAATTAATGAATGTAATTTTTCGTTACTGGGCTGGTTACAAACCCCTTTAGCAGACATAGAGACAACTACCAGTATAATGAAACTATATAAAAACCACAACACCATTCTATGTACTAAAAGCAATTTAATTATCCTGACATCCTGGTACTGCCTTCCAGGAAGGAAAAATCTCAAGGACAAAATTGCAAAATATATTTTAATACAAATTAACAGTTAACATCATTAACCATTAAAACCCTCCACGTACACTCCTGATTAAAAAGACAAGAAAAAGAAGTACTATACCTCAGACTCAATAAACTCTCCTTATATTCAAGCATACATTGTGAACTTCTTCCTTCTCTTACAATAAAAAAAAACTTGCTGTAAAGCACATACTTTACGATTTTCTAAGCTATGCACTTGTTTCTTACTAAAATGAAATGCCCTTGGGTTGGCTTGATAATTTCTTATTATAGTTCTTAAATGTTCTTGTAATCTACATTTCAAGTTTCTTTTCAGTTTCAATTATATAGAATAATTACAACTATACTTGGTAACATGAACAAACCCACTGTGGTAAAAGTAAATTCTCCTATTACTTCAAACTTATTTCCATTTATTCTCTCAGAAGTAGAAGCTACCTTACTGCCTGCAGCACAGCTACTACAGAAGTAAGTGCCCATCAAATATACCCTGTTTCTCAGTGAATTATTACATGACATTTTAAAATAACGTCATGTCAGAATATCACCCAAACTTCTTTCTCTACAGAAATTATTTTGGAAATCTATTTATTTAATTTCATAAAACATGGTCCTATCACCCATACTTTTTTAAAATGTATGTTTTCTCTGACAGGAGATTGTATTGAATTGCAAAATGCAACTCTTTCCTATATTCAATGTTCTTTGTTTCTTGACTCATACTATTAATCCTTTGATTTCCCAACCAGTAGCAGTTCAATTATTTATTTATGTATTTTGTATGTTTGTCCTTGTAATTTTTTCCTTACCAGAAATAAATGTTTTTTTAGCCATTTTCAACCATTACCTGTCCCAGAGACACAGACATTCACTAATTAACTAATACGTTTTAAACTGGCATGAATATGTCCATTCAAGTAAGTACACTTGACAGTTATTACTAGATGAAGAATAAGAGCATACAACCTGTCAGTTTAAGTAAATTAAACAAGGAAAAATGCAGTTTATGTACAGCCTAGATACAGTTAGTCAATAAGAAAAAATAGTTTATACAGAAAAATGAATGAACCACTACAATTAGGATTGTGACATCTGAGGAAGAAGCAGTAGTTGAACAGGATGGAGTGATACAGAGTAAGTGTTAAGGCTGACAGTTTTAAGAATAAGGAGAAAGAATCAAGGTGAGGGGTGGCAGAAAAATAGGTTAGAGAGATCTGGTGGCAAAGCAGCTGCAGTGCTTTGAGATTATATGATGCCCCAGAAGTTCTTTTCTGAAGACATACAGATTGGGTAACTCTTAAATATTAACTCTTAAATGATGGAATAAATGGAGTTCCATACTACAGAACTCATTTCTAAAGAATGCTTTTTTCTGTAGAATAAGAACCCATTTTAAAGAATGATTTTTTTATCTGTACAATAAAGTGTGAAGGGGCCCTTGAGAGCATAAGATCCCCAGCACAATTTAAACACAGAGCAGAAAATATCACAACATGATGGGTCGATGAGTCTCTAGAAGGTGGTGCATCAGACAGAGCAGGTCACTTTTGGAGAAGATGTATGACGAGGTGAAGTTTTGCAATCTTCTGTATGAGACTTACTTGACAGTCCAGTTAGAACTGTACAGCAAGGGGAAGAACAGGAAGCAGAGAGTAAAGAGAATGCACCCTGCAAGAAGAGAATGATCTATGGGGCATGTGGCCAAGATGGCTAACTGAGAGTTGCAACTGGTAAAACTTCTGTGACTGAAAACCTTGCTCTGACAGAAAATGTAATAAAAAAATAAAATTTGAAGATATTTGCTAGCTAATTTTATTCAATACTAGTCCGAGAAAATATTTATAGCTTCAAATTTTTCAAAGTAAATATTTTTTCTGTCAGAATTTCAACTGTTTGGTTAAGAGAACATGAGTCACTCAAGAAATGGTACTCAGGATTCTAATGTTAAAAGAGATAGTCAATATTATCTAGTAAACAGGATACATTACTTAAAACAGACAAACTGCATGGAAAACTAGAATGTTTCAAAGAAGAGACCTGGAAGAGGATGGAACATTTTGAAGCTATTCTGAGACAACAAGGGGTGCAAATCAGCAGTATGGAAGAGACTTTGAATGATCATGAAAACAGAATAACTCAAGGTGAGTCTCAGACTGAATTTCTTTTTAAAATGAAATAAATGGCTCATAAAAAAACTCAGTGATTTAGAAAATAGACCAAGATGAAATACCATTAGAATTTATGGTATACCTGAAAATTACGAGGGAGACAATATAATAAACTTCTTAACTGCCTGGCTACATAAAATATTAAATATACCTTTAAGTTTTTCTTTTGGAATTGAAAGAGCACATAGATCTCTGAGAGCACCTTCTAAGAAGGAAAACTCACCACCATGCTCAGTTATAGTTAGTTAAGTTCATGGCTAGCTTAGAAAAAAATCAAATATTAAAAACAGCTTGGTCCAGCTCACCTATTAAATAGGTAAACATGTAGTGAGATTTAACAATGCTTGTTCCAGTAAAGTAAGGACTTAAAGGTTATCCTGTTTACCGCTAATCAAGGAACTAAAAAGAACAATATTAAAGCCACTTTGGTGTTTTGTGCAAAGATCAAATTACTCCTTTCTGAAGAAACCCAAATATTTAACATGGAGGAGGCATCCACATTTTAACAGCTGTAAAACCCTTAATACTGAATAAATGGAGTGGAACAATGCATCCCTGAAGAGATAGGGTGAGCTGAATTCCTGGAAAACTGCTTCTAAAACTAAAAAGCCTAAAAGCAAATGACTCTTGTTCACTGATTACTGAACTATTATTTTCTGAAACAATAGATTTGCCTTTTTAAGTAAAACGTTTGTACTAGACTTTAAGCCTCAATATATATATATATATATATATATATATATATATATATATATATATATATATATATATATATATATGCTCACTATGAAATTCTGAAATACTGAAATCCCGAGTTTTTGAAATTACATAACCAAAACCTTCAAATCCCGAAAACCCATAATCGTGAAACTCAAAATCCCGAACCTACACTACACACAGAGCACACACTTAAACATACACACAATTTCCCCCCACAAGCACACAGACAAACCTAGATCACATATAAGCAGGGGGCAAGACCCTCTGCACCCTCCACACCCCCTACTTATATATACTAACTCCGAGAGCACACAATCAGACACACAAAGGTAATTCACACCCAGACATTTCACAGTCCCTCGCACACACATATATCACAGTCACAACACACACTGACATACACTAAAGCCCCTAACCAACACACTTACACATACATACATACCCGAACTAACACCTAAACATTCACACACTGCAACACCAGAAGTAGTAATTCAAAATATCTGTACTTTGGGATTTTGAATTTCGCGCTTCTGGTGTTTTGGAATTTCAAGGCTTTGGTGTTATAATTTCAAAATACTGAAATTTGGGATTTCAGTATTTCAAAATTATGAACGGAACCTATATATATATATATATATATATATATATATATATATATATATATATATGTATTTGTTTCGTATTTTAAGCTAAAGCATTTTTTTCATGATGAGGAATGTAAAGGGTTAGTTTTACTGTTTGAAAGACAATATGTTTCATTTAACTAAAGCTATAAGTGTGTTTCTAAATGTTAAATAAATACTTTCTGTAAGAAAATGTCAGTCTGATGTTGTTCTTTTCATTCTGCCTCACTACTGATGGGTCTTGGATCCGATCTTCAGATTCAACTCGGCTGTACTCCAAGACCTTGGATCCTAGTCTCAAGCTCCTCCCTCTTCCCATAATGCACCACACTAACTTAACTCTTCGGATCTCATTTGCCGCCATTATGGTTAGATGGAGGATTCCAAGTCTCGAGTTGTAAGAACTTTTCTTTATACAAATTTTGCTAAATTTTCTTATCTAAATCCTGTTCTTCTTTCCTCCCTTGGTGACCACTTCTGGCTTGAAATGTTGCCCTTCTGTTTTGATTCATGTGGTTAATCTCTCAGGTGATCATTTATCAGTCAGCAGACCTTTATTCTCTTTTTCAATTTCTTGTCCTTCATGAAACTCATGCTAAGCTAACCTGTTATTCTATCAGCTTTTTTAGTTGGTAGGTTTTCTTGCTGTAACAGGTTGTGAGGTGTGTTATGGACTGTGCCTCTCTAATCTCCTGTTTTTCAAAGAGTGTCCAGATTTTTGCCTCATATTTTTTGTCTGTTCTTCATAAAATTTGTGATTTCCAGATTTTTTGCGGCTTCCATGAGGATTAAATTCACTAAATAATGACAAGCAGTTAAATTTCAGACTTCATATCTTTTAGCAAATGGATGGTAACACAAAACCTTTATTCTAGCAATTTCTAGGTTTATAAGAACAATATATAACATTTGTCTATATGTTTGGGGTTTTACCCCTCATTATTTTTTTGCTTTCTATGGATATTTTTGTGATGGGAGGTTAGGAACCATATGACAGACTGCTGGCAGCTTTCGTGGTCCTGAATCACTGTGAATGTACTTGACTGATCAAGGATGGACTGGAGATTTGTTTGTTTGCTGTTGCATAGAAAAGTTTAGGGCAGCTTTCATCATGCACTTCAAGGCTTTGTACTGGTTTGTTTTGGGTCTCACCCCTATTAAAAAAAAAGAAAGAAAGAAAGAACTATACAGAATAGTGAAATGAAGATCTTGGATCCATCCCTTAGATACAAAGTTCCTAGGACCTCCATCAGATCCCATGTCTTCCTTGGATCTGACAAGTTTAGTCCCTATGATGCATCTCCACTTACCTACCATTTTGCATTGGATCCTAAGTCTTTGGTTCCAACTGTTTCTAACTTGTACTACAGGACACAAGGTGTTGGACAACCTCCTTGGATCGATATATTTGTAGTCTCTTTCAGATTCTAATTCCTCCCATCATCAGATCCAGTCAATCTGACCACTCTTCTTTTTTCTTCTTCCTTGGATCCTAAGACTGTGATCCAATGGATGCAATGTACCCATGGAGAGCTGGGCTATTCTTGGATCCAGCACCTTCAGATGCAGAGCTACTGGACCAATGTATCTTTCTTCAGACCTAAAGTTCTCCTCAGATCTGATGACTTTGTTATTTGTTGCTTCTGTACCCTATTCCTTGTCATGCCTCTTGGCTCTCCCAAGCTCAGCAGAATGTCCAAATTTTTGCCTCATACCTTTTAGTCTGTTCCACATAAAATGTTTTATTTTTGGACAAATCATTAGAATGACCTCAGAATATAAGTTACAAAATAATGATATATATTTGACTTCCAGACTTCATATCCTTCAGAAAAATGCAGTGTAGTATAAATTCTGTTATTCTAGCAACTTTCTAAGTTTATGAGAGCAACTTTTAAAAATCTGCCCATAGCTTTGAGCCTTTGTCTACCCCTTTCTGTCAGGCTTTTTTTTTTTTGCTTTAAGGGGTGGGGTGGTGTGCTCCTTGCACTGCATAGAGGTCTTGTTGGTTCCACTCTATTCTAGATGCATGGAGGTATTCACTGAATCTAGTTTGTCTGCCCCAGTATTCAGTTGTTTCCCCAGAGTCTTACTTCAGAGTCTGGATTTTTATTCCCTGTATGGGTTTGTTCCCGTTTCCTTGGATTCTGTTATTCCCAGGGATGCATATTACATGGTTTTGGTTAGGACCCTGGTATTCCTGAATCCATCCTGCCTCTACAGGACCCTTTCTACTTTCCTCCCTGACACTAGGGTTTGAGCACAGACCCTCTCCTTCTTTCTAGAAGATTCAGCTTGGTGGAGAGACAGAGAGAGCTTTCTTCCCTAGTCAGTCATGCCTTTTGATTTTTAATGGCAAGGAATTGCCATATACTGGAATGGCTACTATCTCTGTTGTTCAGATCATGCCCACCACTACCTCCAGAGTAATTGTTTTCTGAGGGGAATTTTCCCCTAGGAGTACAATTTCTAGGAGTGGGCATTCTGACTCCTCCGTGGGGTCTTTCAAGGAGGAGAGGAGGATTCCCCAAACTTACTTTTTCAGCATCCCCTTTCTTTTTCTCCCTATGGATCATGGGAGTTCTGTTGGATCCAGTTGTAGTGACAGATGTCACTAAGCAGGAGCTGGTTTTCAAAGTCCCTGTATCCATCCTCCCAGCAGTACGTCTTGAAGTTTTGACAAATTTGGTAGTGCGAGATCACCTCAGAGACTTTCATGCTGAGGTTGCCAGCTACCTGCACACTTCTCTAGATCTCCGTGAGTTGTGAGGTGGAACCTCAATACTCTCTCAAACTCTGTATCTATGGAAGATATAAAAAAAAAGTTTTTCCTGGCACCCCTAGATGCCCTCTATTCTTTCCTTGCTGTTGTATCCAACTTGATGGAGAGCCTCAGGAAGGTCTCTCCTCAACTGGCTACTCCGTCTCCCATTCTTAACACTTTGGAAAGACTCATACCTTTTTCAGTGGACATCACATTTTTAACCAACTGGGCCCGACTAAACTATTATAAGATGTCCCTACATGACACTATGTTACTTTGAGCAACTCCTTAAGGTGTCATTGTTTAATGCCCATCAATGTCTCCTCTTTGTTCAGGGCATCAGTAAAGGATGTGCTCTCCTGTAGCTTATAAACTGGAGGGCAAGACCCTGGCTACTACCAGAATCAAATGTTTCTTCTCCCCTTGACGTACTTTTCAGGAAACACAGAGGCTATAAGAAAATATGGCTACAGCCCCTTTGAGATTCCTCGGGATTCATGCTGGAACACTTCCTACAAGGGTAAGAGAGGACTTCTTCAACTATTGGTGACTCCACAGAGGCAGAAGGAGTCTGCAGCACCATCTAAAAACTCCTCCTTTTTTAGGCTCTATCAGTGAAACAGGGAATTACCTGACTGTCCACCTCTCAATATTTGGGGGGGGGGTCCTGTTTCCTCCCATCTGGACATCAGTGATAATATTGCAGACAATGCTTGGGGTGCCAAATGTAAGAGGTTTCAATCCCCCCCTTTTCCATTCTACTTCCCATGTCAAGAAAGAGGTTTTCTGAAGTTTATCCAGTCAGAGAGAGGTTGCAGTCTAATGGACTCTAAAACTGCTACAAAAAAAAGGGAGAATTGGGTTCCGGAGACCAGTCCTAAATCTAACTAATTTTGATTGGTAGGGAGTCAAAGTTCTGGATGCTTTACAGTTCAGTCCATCCTGCTTCTTACATGCAAGGTCAAATGAAGGTACTTCAGGATGCACATACCACATTAAAGTAAATAGCCATTCCTTGAGTCATCTGCATTCTCGGCTGGGAGCTAGTTGCTCCCATTCATATTAACATCCTTCACTCTCACTACAGCCTCCCAAGGTGTTTACCTAATTCAGGGCAGTCATGGCAACTCACATGAGACTAGTAGGATTCCAGCTGTTTTATTCATATACAAATGGCTGGCTTCTTGCTACTCCAACCAGACATCAACTTCTATGAACAGGTTTTATTTGTTTTTCATACACCCTTCAAATCCCTAGACATTATGAAAAAGATATCCAAATGAAAAATGCACAGAATCTGCAAATGTATTCACTGCTGGATCCATTCAGAGGACATTATTTTTTTCAAGGAAACCATTCTTTTTCCTTCTCTAATTGCTCAGTATTTTCAGACACTCCTCAACTATGGTGGGCATGCATATTAAGTGAAAGTTGATCCAAATACATAGTCCTCCTTCAGAGATCAATAATTATTCATCATCACCCCAGACATGTCAGTGGTTCTTCTAATGCTGCTAGGTTTTCAGAAAGGTCTCCTGTATGCCTACTCCCCTTCTACCATTGATCTCAAAGTTTCTGCATAAAGTCAGTAGGTTATCTCATTGACCCATCTGGCATCTTCAGGTAGGGCTCTCTCTCTCTCTCTCTTTCTCTTCTGGTTCCAACTGAAACATCCTCCAGGGATTCAAGAGCTTATTCTGGCTCTCCTATCTCCCCTGGAGGAGATCATGTATCTCATTTCCATACCTTCTAGCTAACTGCATGGTTTCTCCAATTCCAGTCCATGGCTTCCCCTGTTTGTGACATTCTTTTTTTTGAGTCCCAGAAGAATCCTTCTAAGAAAGCCTATGGAAGCAAATGGAAATATTACCCATATGGGCTTCCAGTCTGAACATTGGCCCCTTTCTCACCTACTACTTCCACCATCCTTACCTTTCTTTCCAACCTTTTTAAGGAAAGGTAAGTTTCTCTATTATTAAACTTCCTTCAGCAGCTATATCTATTACTTCACTCTGAAAAAAATTCCTTTCCTTGACAACTTCCAGATTATGTCAAGTTTCCTGAGAGTAATCTTGCTTCTTAGACCTCCCATGACAGACATCTCATCTCCTTCGGATCTTATATTTATTCTTAATAGACTGACACAGAAACACTTGAACTTGCGAGCAGTTATCATATGAAACATCTTTTATAGAAAACATTCTTCCGGGTAGCAGTTATATTGGCAAAAAGAATTTCATAGCTTCAGGCCTTATTTGTCATGCCTCCTTGCATTATTTCCATAAAGATACATGTCCCTCTGGATCAGTCCATTCTTTATAACCAAAGTAGCTGCAAAGTCAAACATTAATCATCCATACAATTGTCAATGATAGTTCCCAATTTTTCTAATTGTGACTAACACAAGTTACACCTGCTTGACATTCATGTACAATTATGTTTATACTTCATGAAATCAAACAGCACAGAAAATCTGACCAGCTGTTTATTTCCTTTCCCTTCTGACCACTTACATTACTGACCATATTTTTGCTGTTTTATTCCAAAAATGGTTTAGAATTGCTTAGTCATCATGCAGCCATTATACCAGATTTATGCCTACTGCATCTATTTTTCTCCCACGCTTTTATCAATGTTATTGGAGCTGCAGTCACTTTGTCTAAGACACATACTTTTGTGACACATTACAAGTTGGGTGTTGCCTCCAGAAATATAACTTCCTTGGTTCGACAGTGCTCCAGCATATCCTTCTTTGAGGGCCTCCCAAGAGTTATGTTGCTGGGGATTCTGACCCATCAATGGGGAAGAATGAAAAGGCCAACATCAGATAAAGAAGTTATGTACTCACCATAACATTCCATCTGTGTTGTCCATTTTCATTCTTACTCACCTTCTCTCCCAGCCATCTCCCAGCCTTGTCATTCCTAGAAGGATCTTGGATAATATAGGATCTCTCATGTTTCTGGCTTGAGCCCTAATATTTCCTTTAGCTATCCTGTATTAAAAATCAATAGGCAGTAGGCAGCAAACTTGATTTGAAGAGTTAGGGATAGTGTGGTACATTGTGGGAAGGGGGAGGAGCTCAAGACTAATATTCATTGTCCTGGAAATGTGGCCAAGTCAGATCTGAGACCCATGAGTGAGGAAGAATGAAAAGGGACAACAAAGATGGAATGCTATGGTGAGTACATAACTTTTTATATTATAAGCAATAGAACTGGTAACTTTAAAGTTATATAAGCTAAGAATTTCATTTTATTTATTCAGCATCACTTAGTGTGTGCATTGTTGAGTTAATTGAATTCCAGATCTAAGAAATATGTTAATTGGAAGTGTCAAAGTGCTGAAGAATTTGTTTTCCTTCTTCATATGTAATGCATTCCTTTCACAGGTCATTTATGAAACAATAGACACACTGAAAAAGCTTGAGAACAAAAGAATGTTCCATCTCTTCAGAATGCTACAATTTCCTGTCTTGAGCTGCTGCAGAAAATCTAGGTCAAAGTTTATCACAGATGTCTGTGAAAGAAGAAAAATAACTTTCTACTTTTTCTTTTCTCAAGTATATATGTAGAAATCTACTCAAAACTGTACCTCTTTTCTTTTCTTAGAAGTGAAGAATGGGTAAGTCAAAAGCTATTGTAATATTATAACATATAACACACACACACACACACACACACACACACACACACACACACACACACACACACACACACACACACACATATATATATATATATATATATATATATATATTAATATTGTAACATATAATGCACTAACATTTTATATGTTAACAGCTTATGCTGCAGTGTTATTAACTTTAACTATACATATTAACTGTACATATTAATTGAAGAAAGTAAAGTTAGATTTTTGTTACTGATTAGAACAGCTTAAAAGAACTACAAAGAATGAGAAACTTACATAGGAAATCAGCAGCTGCAGTGTGCTGTAGTTGTCATTTTCACATGCTATAGCCAGATTCTGATGTCATCATGTAAGCTTAGATCAGAACAGCAGTTCATAATGGCTAAACACATGTACTCAAATTAAATAAGCATGAATTATTTTATATATGTGTAGTCAAAATAGCTTGTAATATTAAAATCAATAAGAGTAAAGATCTTTGTAGATATTGCATTCCCTGTGCATATGCATATTCTTATGTTCTACTATGTAAGATTAATAAAAGAACAGTAACAGTAAATTAAAAATTATGTACAATACTATAGTATTTAATAGAGAACTGATAATTAAATAGCTTTTTGATGGGAGATTTTAGAAATATAAGCTATACAGAATAAGAAAACAAAAACTAACTGAAAGGCAAGGTACCTTTTCTCCAAGCAGACATACCTACAACCAGCCTGTGGATTGAGTGATTATTTTTTGTCTAACTCACTCCTACCTGAGCCTAGCCCACTCCATTCCCCCTTGTTTCACTCAGGCTTGCTCTGCTCCCCTACCCAACCCCCAGTCCCACCCACCCCTATCTCATTTCCTTTATACCTAAGCTAACCACACCCCCTGTACAATTCTCCAATCCACTTCCCTCCCACCTCAGCTAGCCACTCCCCTCTAACTTCAACTCTTATACACAACTCCATCCCCACTAACCCCACCTAGACTCAACCTCTCACAATACCATACTACACTCTACTTTCCTATACCTCACTTCTTGATTCCACACCCACTCTCCAAGCAGAATGAAAGGCCGAAACTGCTTGCTCTACAACACTCTATTATCAGGCATCCTCCTCCTTGCTTACTATGCTACCAAACCCCATAGCTTCAAACTAACCAAGCACCCATCCCCAGCACTCACATACACCTCACCACACCTCCCATGCAAACATTATCATTATATCATCACCAAGACTTACCCTAGATTTAATATTAATGTCCTCCCTTCATGACATATAACACATCAACACTCAGTTGTCCTTCTACAGATATAACCAACTTATAACCAAATTCAAGCACCTAATTTTATACTCTCTAACAAAGATAAAACTCCAGTCAGATATCCATCCCAATCCCAGGCCCATCTGTACCCCTTATGTAACCTACCCATTACCCCCAAGCTCCTGTTCCTCCACATCCATCCAAAATCTCACAGACATCACTACCTATACATCTTTACCTATTACCAATAACTCTGACCTTCTCATTACATGCTTTAATCTCAGATGCCTTGCAAACAAATTATGTGAATTCCATGCCACCCTTGCCTCCTATTCCCCAGACATTGCAGTCATAAATGAAACCTAGTTAAAGCTCCACATCAAAGACTCTGAAATTACTACAAATGGTTACAATATTATAAAATACAACAGGCTAAACAAACATGGTGGGGGTGAAGCAATTATGTTTAAAGAATCACTTAATCTAGAAAAACTAAACTTTTCCCCATCAGACATCTCTCATGCTGAACTCCTTATCACTCGCCTTCAAATTAATCCTCACAAATCCATTAACATCATAGTCATCTAACTACCACCAGGAAACAACCTGCACAACATAGAATCCCTCCTATCCTGTTCATCCTATTCTCTATCCCAAGAAACTATCATTCTAGGTGATTTCAACCCAGACTGATTCTCCTGCTCCTCTGACTCCCCTACCTCATTTATAAACTTATACAAATTCACCCAGATTATTAACTACCCCATCCACATCGACAAGCACTCCAATAAAAGGTCACTTCTAGACTGGATTTTAACCAACAAACCAAACCACAGGCAGGCTGTCTACCAGTCACATTAAGGGACCATGCCCCTACATTTCTAGTTAGGAAGAAAACACATATCCAAACCAGCATCTCATACAAATACACCTGTAGCAAAAAATATTTCTCCTCTGACACCTTCAATTTACTACTACAAAACTGTGATTAATCCCCATTAAAAAAACTGCAACTAGACCTAGCTGTAGAATACTTTGATAACAAATTCCTTGAAATATTAAATAATCTTGCCCCCTTCAGAAAAATTCGCCAAAAAAAAACAAACAGCTACCATGGCTTTCTAAAGAAACAAAACAACTAATGAAACAAAGAGACAAGGCCTGGTCACTATATCGTATGACCAAAAATAACGATCTCATACTTTACAAACAACTTAGAAACCATGCTAAGGAAAACAACAACAATAAAAGAAGCTATTTCCTCACCTGCCAGCAAAAATACCAGCACAATCCACAAAAATTCTGGCAGAATATCAGCCACCTCCTTAACCCCAGTAAAACCTCTTCCCCTGCCTCCCTCACTACTAACTCCTCTGAGCCCTTAGCCTCACAATTCAATTCCCACTTCATCAACTCTATCACTTCTCTCCTAGACAACAAAATAATCCCACCACTCACTGTCCCTCCCCTACCTTTAATGATGCAAAATTCTTTTCCTTTTTTCCCATTCCAACTTCCTACATAAAAAAACTCCTGTGTAGATTAAAACCCTGCTGCTTAGCTGCCGACCAACTTCCAAATGAATACCTAAAACTAGCTTCCCAATCCATCACCTACCCCACATCATTACTAATATAACACTCCATCTCCAAACAGTACATTCCGAAATTATGGAAAATCTCTCATATCATACCACTTCATAAGGGTGGCCCATCTAGAAACATAACTAACTACCGTCCCATCACCATTTTATCCCCCCTTGCCAAAATTCTAGAGAAATGTATCCACCAGCCAACTCATGAATCATCTCACTGCCAACAACCTACTCTCCAGCACCCAGCATGGCTTCAGGCATAAACAGAGAACTAACTCAGCCCTCACAACCTTTGCAGAGACCATTCTCCACCTCAAAAATGAAGGACAACTAGTCACAGCCATATGTGAAAAACTTTTGACACAGTGTCCCATCAGCTGCTCCTCAACAAACTCGCCACTTACAATTTCAATTCCACACCCCTAACATGGTTTCACAGTTATCTATCTGACCATCAATAGGCCACTAAATGGGCAAACAGCCTCTCCCCACTATTACCAGTCACCACAGGGGTACCACAAGGCTCCATACTTGGGCCCTTCCTCTTCATAATATTTACCAACAAGCTATATACTGCCATCAAACATGCCACCGTCATCCAATATGCAAATGACTCCTCCCTTATCTGCTCAGCTCATGCCCCACAAGAACTCCAACACAAAATGCAATCATCATTCCAAGACATTGAAAAGTACCTCACCAGCTTCCAACTCATCCTAAATCCAAATAAGACCAAGCTCATAATTTTCTCTAATAAATCTTCCAAACCCAGTATCCAATCCCTCTCCATACTATCTAACAATGGTACAAAAATTGAACCCACCAATCAGACCAAGCTGCTAAGGGTAACCATAGACGACTCACTAAAATTTGATAAACACATCTATCTGACCATCAAAAAAATCCACTCTAAACTAGACGCTCTATACAGGGTTAAACCTTACCTTACACAACAGGCTAGATTGGCCACTGCAAGAACCCATTTGGTATCCACCCTATTATACTACTCTGAGGTCTTTACTAACCTATCAAAACCAGATCTAAATAAACTAGACTCCTGCTATAACAGAATAGCTAAGTTTGTCACCAACCAACCCCACAGAACACACCACTGCACTGCTCTCCAACAGCTCAAGTGGCTAGAACTGCCCAACCTATTATTACTAAAACAACTTTCATTTGCCCACAAAATCACATTCAACCCTTTCCACTGCCCAGTTCTATCAAACCTAGTCCAGCCAAACACAAACTGTAGACTCCTCAGGTCATCCAACAAACTAATGCTAAGACTAACTCAATCTCACAACTATCATGGAGACTCCCTCTACTCCCATAAAATAGCCAAAGACTGGAACACTCTTCCTCAACAGATAATTAAAAACCCCAATGTGTCCACATTTAAAACTACCCTGAAAGACTATTTAAACAAAATTGGCTATGCCCCTGTATTGCTCCCAACTAATATTCTTCCTATTTGTTCCCATTCATCTAACACGTTAACCCAAATAGTGCTCATCTCACATATGGCTATCCCACTATCTGTCTTATCTGTATTAATCTTTGTTCCTTCAGATGACCTAACTTGTAAAACTACATAGGTTCATAGGTTCATAGGTTCGTAGGTTCATAGGTTGGTAATAGGCTATCTGCCCGAAGGCATTTATAAGCCTAGCCGGAATGTGTTGGCTTTGCCGCCCCCTTAGATTAGTTCCCTGTGCCTCTGTCCAGCAGAGCTATTGAAGTGATCCCTGGGGTTAACTTTCTGTTTCTCATCCACTTGTCAAGGTTTCTCTTGAAGAGGGTTAGCGAGGAGCTCTGCCTAATGTAGATTGGAATCTTGTTCCAGAGAATGGGAAGTCACTGGGACAAGAATCTATCCCTCCAGCACGTCCTATTTTTGTTGTGGTGCAGTTTAGATCCCTGGAGCGTGTAGCTCAAGGGGATATGGCTTTCTTTAGGTGGAGCATGTCCATCAATTCTGGGTTGGACATGGCATTGTATGTCAGGCAGAGATCACCCCTGAGTAGGCAGTATGCAACCAGGTATAGCTGGAGTCTCTTCGGTCAAGCTGCATAGGGCATCTGCTTGAGGCCAGTGATCCTCTTGGTGAGGTACTTCTGTGGTCTTTCCAGTTGTTGCAGGTGTCTTGTAAGGTACATCCCAAATGGGGCATTGTACTCTATGATGGGTCTGATGAGTGATGCATAGAGGGGCCCAATGACCTCTTTCGATCTGGATGCAAGCCCTTTTGTGATTAGGTGGGCCACATAGAAGGATTTTCTAACCACTTTGGCAATGTGATTATCAAAGGAGAGGTTACTATCTACTTGGATTCCCAGATCCCTTATTATGTCTTCTGTATTTAGGGGGCTACCACCTATGTGGTAGTTTGTGGGTGCTTTGTTTTTTCCAAAGGGGATGACTATGCACTTTTTGGCATTTAGCTTGAGGCCATGGTTTTGACACCAGGTATCTGTCTCAGTGAGACCCTTTTGGAGGATGTCTGTGTCAGCCAGAGAGTCAGTTATAGCCCCTAGTTTGCAGTCGTCTGCGAACTTGGTCAGCCATAGTCCTCCTGTGCTTGCCTGTACCTCTGAGAAGTATATGCCGAACAGGAGGGATCCTAGGACTGAGCCCTGGGGAACGCCACTTGTACCCGGTTTAGAGTCAGACCTAGCTCCTGCAACTCTTACCATGTGGGTTCTGTCCATGAGCCAGTTGGCAACCCATCTTGTGACGTAGGGGTTTATGTTCAGGCTGGTGAGCTTGTCTATAATACCTGAGTGGGGAATGGTGTCGAAGGCCTTTGCAAGGTCTAGGTAAGCTGTTTGGACCACCTTTTCCTCGTCTGCAGCCTTGGTAACTGTCTCAAAGAAGTCCACCAGGTTTAGGAGGCATGATCTGCCCTTAACAAAGCCGAACTGGGTAGGGTCCAGTATTTGGAGGTTTCCAATGTCTCTGTTAATGAGATCCATGATGATGCGTTCCACAGCTTTGCAGACCAAGCTAGTCAGGCTTATAGGGTGATAGTTCCCGGGGTCTGTTGTGGCTCCACCTTTGTGGAGTGGAATAACCATTGCTGTGCGCCACTCTGTGTGCATGTAGCCTGTGGAGAGGCTGAGTTTAAACAGTGTGTTTAGGTGAGGGGTTAGTTCATCTTTGAGCTCATGTAGGACGCAGCCTGGGGCACCATCCAGTCCCATTGATGCTGTGTTTTTGGCTTTGGAGAGGGCTGTTTTAACCTGAGTGTCTGTGATTTCAGGGGCACTACATTCTTCTGGTATAGTTATAGGCCCTTTTGGGGGTGAGAGGGTGGTGAAGTTTGCACTGAACCTGTCTGCCAGGATGTTGGCTATATCGGTCAGTTCAGTGTATTTTGTGCCATTCTGCACTAACTCCGAGCAGATTTGAGAATTGCCACTTAGATTCTTGACATAGCTAAAGAATGCCTTGTGGTTATCTTTGGAGTCCATGGCAATTTTTCTTTCGAAGCTAGCCTTGGATGATTTTATGAGGGAACGACCAATTTCAGTCTTTCAGAAGTGACTCACCTTGTAAAGCTACATGACTCATATATATTGTAAAAAAAAATATAGTATTCCTGTATGCCTGAAACATGCATGTTTATACTGTATTCTATTATTATATTTTTCTATAATATTTTTGTTAAGCTCATTTACATATTTGTTAGCAATGTAACACTTAAACTAAGTTTACTGCTTGTACCTTAATAATGTTCTTTTTGTTGTGGAGCTTTTCTCCCCGGGTCTCTGCTGAAAACATTTTTTTTTCAACCCAGTTGGACAATACCCGGTTAACAAATGTAAATAAATAAATAAGTAGGTAGAATACTAGTGGGAAAATAAGGCCAAAATATATTTAAATAAACTGCTTTTAAGAAAGATGTCTATTACATATACCTGCATATGATAGGAATGTAAATGTACAGGATCTTATATACTTTTACAGAAAATCATATAAAATATTTCAGAAAAATATGAAAGCTAAAATTCAAAGCTTGGTCATGTGAACTTCATAGGATCATAGAATTATAGGAGGTTACTAGGCTATTGGCCCTAAGGGCCTTATAAGCATAGCCAAGAGTTTAGCCTATATTTAGACAAATCAGCACATGAGTGGAATACCAGGAGTATATTTTCTGTTTCCCATCCAGTTATCCAGGTTGTGCTTAAAGGAATAAAGAGGTACTCTGCTTGATGTGGAGAAGGAGTCTATTCCATAGATGGGGCAGTCTCTGGGACACAATTCTGTCCTACCAGCAAGTCTTGTTGATGTTACAGACCAGGTTGAGACCGCACATGCAGGTTACCTGAATGGAGCTTGACTTGTGGATATGCAGCAGTTGCATCAAGGTGGCGTCCGTGATCGCCCTGTATGCCAGACAGTGGCCACCTCTGAGGAGTCTGTATGAAACTGAGTAGAGGAATAGGGCTTTTAGTCTATCCGTGTGTGGTCGATGTTTGAGGTACTGGAGTCTCCTGGTGAAGAACCTCTATGGTCTGTCCAGCTGCTGCATGTGCTTTGCGAGTTACATGCCAAAATGGCTATTGTACTCAATAATGGTCCTTATAAGGGAAGAATACAGGGATGTTATGACCTCCTTGTCCCTGGATGAGATACCCTTACTTATGAGGTGGGCCATGTAGAAGGCTTTCTATACAACGGAAACAACATGGTGGTCAAAAGTCAGGTTGATATCAACCTAGTGTCCAAATCCCTCACAATTGACTGCATGCTTAGAACATTGTTATTAATGTGGTAATTTGTAGGGACGTCACTCTCCCCAAAGGGGACGATGATGCATTTTTCTGGTATTCAGCTTGAGGCCATGTTTCTGACATCAGTCATTTGTCTGAGTGAGACCCTCTACGAGGATGTCCACATCACAAGGGGAATTGATGACAGCACCCAGCTTGCAGTCATCTGCAAACATCGTCAGCCATAACCCACTGGTTTTGGCCTGCACCTCAGAAAAATATATGCCAAATAACAGAGGCCCCAAGACCGAACCCTGGAGTACGCCGCTTGTTACAGGTCTACTGCTTGAGGTGGCTTCCCCTATTTTGACTAGGTGGGGTCTATCAGTGATCCAGTTTGCTACCCATCTGATAACATATGGATTGATGCCTAGTTGAGAGTTTATCTATTATGCCCCAGTGGGGAATAGTGTCAAAGGCTTTGGGCAGGTCATGATAGGTGGTGTGTACCATCTTCCTCTTGTTCATGGCATTGGTGACTGTCAAAGAAGTGGACCAAATTTAGCAGACATGACCTCCCCTTGATGAAGCCAAACTGTGTGGGATCAAGTGTTTGGAGGTTGCCAGTGTCCTTGTTAATGAGGTCCATGATAATCCATTCCATGACCTTGCAGATCAGGCTAGTTAGGCTGATGGGTCTATAATTTCCCAGATCGGTGGACACTCCTCCTTTATGTAAAGGGATGACAATGTCTCTCCTCCACTCAGCTGGGATGAAGCCAGTACTCAGGCTTTGGTTGAATAGGGTGCCTAATGGTGCTGCAAGGTCCTGCCTGAGTTCACGTGGGATGCAGCCTGGGATATTATTGGGTCCAATGGATGATGTTTTTTTTGTCTTTGAGAGAGCAGTGACGATCTGTTCCCTAGATATAAGGGGAAGGGAGCAGGTACTAGAGATGTCCTGATTTACTGATGGGGGGGAGGATAGGTAAAGTTTTCGCTGAATCTGTCAGCCAGCAAGTTTGCTATATCTACAGCATTTGTATATGTGGTGTCCTTGACTACCAGTTCTGAACAGATATGGATGCTTCCTTTGAGGTTGTGGACATATGTGAAGAAGGCCTTATGATTATCTCTTATTTGGAATCAAAGTTTGCTTTGGAGGGTTTCACTAGTGCTCTTATTTGCTTGTTCAGGCTAAGGAGACATTGCTTCCATTTGGGCACCTCCTCCTTCTTGGTCTTGGACGGCAAGTTTTTCCTTTTGTTATAGAGTTTACTTATTGTAGATGTCCACTAGACAGGTTTACTCTTCCTTGGGGAGGATGATTTAGTCCTGTCAGGTATTCCTGATTCCAAGCATCTATATAAAAGCTCATATAGTGTTTTTGTGTAATTTCAGATATTGGTGCCAGTTCCTACAGAGGGGGAGGGGGCTGTGAGACTGTTTATACCATCCCTCAGGAGGCTGTAATCAGCTTTGGAGAAGTTTTTATGTCTGATCCTAGCTAGAGAGGGGGTTGGGGGGAGTTTATAGCTTTGAAAGTGACCACTTTGTGGTCAGATCTTACCAGGGAGAATGATACTATAGGGATGCTGCAGTGGTTACTCATGTTGGTTTATGCCAAGTCCAAGATATTATTACCTCTTGAGAGGGTATTGACTAGTTGTTCCATGGCATTTGCATTGACAAAATCAAGGAATCTCTGGGTATTTTTGTTTTGGCATGAGTAGTTCTTCCAATCTATGTCTGGGATGTTAAAGTCACCCAGGATCAGGGTAAAGGGTTGAATCTTGATAGATTTGAACAGGTCCAAATAGGTGGATTGGGGATCTTGGGTCAGATTTCGGGGCAGGTAGCTAGCTATGATTTGAATAGGGGTCTTGTCAATGGTTAACTGCACCTGGAGTGTCTTCTGTGGGTCATAATGTTTGACCAACTTGGAGGTGTGTATGTCTTTAATGTATATTGAAACTACACCTCCTTTGGCTTTAATGCCCACAGTTTGGGGTCTGACTGTATGATAGGATGAGTAACCATGTAAGGCTGGGGTGGTCTCCACAGCTTTGAACCAGGTTTCTGTGACTGCACATGTCACGATTTTCCAGGGTTAGAAATGCTTGCAATGAGTGCAGTTTCATGTTTAGATTCCTACCATTTAGCAACATGACCTTTAATTTGTGTTTTCTTGAAATGTTTATGTTGGTAGTTTCAACCTCATCACTTTTCCTAAAAAAGGCACTATAGGGGAGGCAATAGCCTTTGCCAGAAGCCTGAAGCCCAGGTGAGACAGATGCAGTCCATCTCTGGCAAAGCATAGTGGTCTGTCGATCATATCTTCCCAGGCTGTCAGGTACTGGATCCCCCTGGAATGACACCAGAAACTAAGCCAGTTGTTAACGTCAATCATTTTCCATTTATATTGATGCATCATTCTGGGTGATGGCAGAATGCTGCTTAAGTCTAGGGACATACCTGCCTGGGACACATAATCAGTGAGCTCAATCATGTCTCTCTTCATATAGGCCAGAGAGGTATGTCTCAAGTCATTCACGCCAACATGGACTATGACAGAATCATAACAGTACTTGTTGAGAGACTTGAGTGCATATGAGATATGGTTGATTCTGGCACCTGACAGACAACTAGCCATGACTTTCTCCTTATCCAGCCTGGTGAGAGGCATATCTGTGTGTCTCACAATGGAGTCTCCTATGACTAATATGTTGAGTTTATGGTGAAGCCTTAGTGGCTGTGAGGCTCATGTGTGTGGACTATGCATGGTATGTGGTGTGGAAGGCTGTGGAGATCGCGTGTGTTTTTGCCTCAGAGGTCTTGTTCATTTGGGTATGTTTATGTGGAGGACCTCCGCATATGTAGGTGTGTGTTGTGTAGGTGTGGGTGATGTTTGAGGTGTAGTGATTGTGTTGACAACCTTTTTGGTGTCAGATATACTGGCTTGAGGGGGAGAGAGCTTGAACTCTAGGTTCCTAATGTAATTGCATCTCCCACAAATTGTGTTCCTAGGTGGTAGTAGTAGATGGTTGCCCGTGTACATGAGGCAGTTGCTACACTGTCTCAGGATGCCCATATCAACCAGACTGGCAGGAGAAACTGTAGGAAATTGTCCATCCATATTTGTCAGAATCTGTGGGAGAAAGACCAGGGAGAACTAAGGGGTGGGCTTAAAGCCCAAGTGCTTAAACCAAAACTGAGAGCTTAGAATAACAGTTAAGAATAACACTTAACAATTTTAGACAGGCTATAAACAAGCAGTAATAAATGAAACAGAAAAGGTGCAGTTGAACACTTTAGAGAACAGGCAGCAAGTAGCAGGAGCAGCTGAATAAAGTGTGTTTTTTATAAAGTAAAAAGGGAGCAAGCAGGAACAGAAGATAATTCAAGGTTAAGGGACTAAGAGGGTTGGCCTTCCCAAATGATCTCTGTATTAGGTAGAATGAGCTAAAGAGATGGGACTGGGAGGTGTGTCCCAATACAAATTTACAGTAAGGGTGGGCAACTGCAAAAGCCACCAACTTTAAGAACACAACAGCAATAGTGTAGGAGGGTGGGAGAAATAAATATCTGCATAGGTTAGAAAACAAAATTCTACCAGCAAATATATAAATAAGTCAGTCAAGCAAAAATAAAGACAATGCAGAACTCTTAACAGTTAAAGTGCCAAAAAATATACTTAGCTGTATATTTCCAGATTATTTGAGAAGCACCCTCAGTCAGAACACAAGGAGATTCTAGCAATGATATGCAGGGATTTACAAAAAGGTAATATTTTGAAGCTTTTTGCATGTTGAATGTTATTAGGTTCATTAGGACTACCTGAAATAATTCATTTCATAAGTCAAAGTTGAAATAAGAGGGTTTTATTGCTCAGTCAGTACATTCATTTAAGTAAAGCAGATGTTTCAATATGTTTGAATCTGGGAAAGGAGAATGGGATTTAAATTGAATACTTTGTACCTTTTGAATACAATATAGACTGCAATTCTTTTTTTTTGACTCCATAGAAATAGAAAGACATTCTCTTTGACCTCAGCAATATGCATATTTTTATGAAGTAGTTTAATAAACTAACTTTTTAAATATTTTGATATTTGATGTGCTAAGAGTATTACAGACATTTGAAATATTGGCACTTGTACTTTAAAAACAAATTCAGAGCTTTTTGTTAGAGCTATAAAATATGTGTGTGTGTTTTGACATGATAAATATATATGTACATTGATCTCTCTTTTGTATTATAGTTTAGTATGATAAGATTACCTGTGACTTGTACATTTACAGATGTTTTATCTCTTCAGGTTTCAGTCTGTTACACTTATTTATTTAAAGATCTAGTTATAATAATGTTGAATGAGTGAATAATTTAAGAATATTAAATGGGTAGCTTATACTGCTATTATATAAATAGGTATATAGTATACTATTTGGTAGATTATTTAATGTTTATAATTAATAGAAGAGGATTATTAAACTTGTATGTAGTAATGGGGGAATAGTTTTAAATGGCAAATGTATAACTAAATTAATAGTATCTTATTATTTTGACCTATATATTATATTATATTAATTATTTGTAAGTCACGGTAGCTTTTGGCTAGTTTTTGGGATGACATTTTAGATGCAGCTAGATAGAGCGATAGTTTAATAGTTTGACTATTGAATAGGCAGACTAGGAATTTTGGTATCCATGGTAGGTTGTGCTTTATTAGCAATATATACAGTTATATTTTTAGACTTGTCTTTGTTTTTGTTACTTTTGAATTTTAGTAGTTTAATTTGAGAAAGGAAGAATTCAAAAAAATCTGAAATGCAAAGATAGTGTCAAAGGAATACATTAGAGTATTGTATATAATTAAATTAACATGGTGGATAAATGTGTCATATTATCTTTTAAAAGAAATCTTTTACAAATTTACAGTATGGATAGTTTTAATCTATTATCTATTAATGTAAATGGACTAAATAATGGCACAAAAGGAAATCATTAATGAGAAACCAAAAATGAAATAGAGGAGACATTTCTTGCAAGAGACTCACTTAAATAAAGATATACACTATTTAAATGGCTTATGTTATGAAATGCCATCATCTGCTTCTTTTAACAAAAATAAGAGATTAACTGCTATACTTTGGAGAAAATCCACTGTGATGCCTAAGGTCATGGTATCCTTTAATGATCTTAAAGGAATGCATACATTTGTAATAATTAAATAATAATCACATATAATAGCTAATCTGGACATTAGCTATTTTTGCTGGATCCCTGGAATAGGTGCAAGAGTGGCTAAAGATCACTTAAACTAACTACAAAGTCATTGGAAGGGCAGTTTAATCTTAGCATGAGATTTTAACTGCATATCTAGTATAGAGGATACAAATGAACAGAAGAAAGGTAAAATGATGGCATCAGCTAAAGCTCTAAATAGATGGATTAGTAATATTAATTTAGTTGATTTAGTAGCAAAAGCAGAAGATAAGTCATTGTTCTTCACTCATTCGTCCTATGCAGACGGGGTGCATATTAGAATTGAAATGATTTATGCCTCTATAGATTTACTTAATAAAGTGAATTATTTTAAAACTATTCCTTGTCCTCTATCTGATCATAATACACTAAGTATTAACATAGTACTGGATAAAAGGAAATTTCAGATTATTTATAGAATCCCAGTATATATGAAGAAATTAAAAGAATTTAAAAGTTATCTTAAGAAACAAATTGAGGACTTTTTTAATCTTTGAATGATAATGGTCGGGTTAGTAAAGTTATATTATATTATGGGACTCCTTACAAATGCATATTTAAGACTGAATGGGAAGCTGGGCTAGTAATAAAATGAAATAATGGGATACAGAGTTGTTATAAATAAAAGATGAAATACACAAAATGAGTTTTGAACAAAAAGCAAAGAAATTAGATAATACTGAAATCATTAAAAATTAATGACAAAAATCAACCAGTTTTAGCTTCAGAAAAAAATTAAATTGCATAGTTATGTGATAACTTCAAAAAATCTACATAGATTAGGTAACATAAGTAAGATGTTAATAAAAAGGCACAAATCTATAATATCCAAAATCCTCATACTAATAAGCTTACTTCAGACAGAGAAAATGCTAAATATTTTTAAAAAAATTGATGAGGATCTTAAAAAAGATAAAAATAATAAAAAATAATAATACTGATGATTACAAAATTGACAATTTAAAGAAAAATGTTACCTGTAAACTAAATGACCAACAAATGTCTCAGTTGAATAAGCCTATTGCCCTGATAGAAGTTAAAGAAGCTTTAAAAAAGCTAAAAATGGTAAAGCTCCAGGGTTAGATGTTTTAAGTATGGAATTCTGAAGTCTGTTTCCATTAAATATTTTAGAATTACTTAGTGACATTTTCAGGATAATTCAGGTTGACAAAATAATTCCTCCTCTATGGAAATTTTCTGTAATCTCACTTATACTTAAAACTAATGTTAGTCTCCTCATATAGACACATTTTATTATTAAATGTAGAATATAAAATATTTACTTCCATTTTTGCCACATGATTAAGAGATATAGTAGATACATTTATAAAGATCAAACATGATTTATAGTGAATAGATTAATATATGGTAGTATAAAAAGGGTAATAACTATCTTAGATTTAGCAAATGGAATGAACAAGAAATTGGCCCTAGATATCAAGAGAGCTTTTGATTCTGTAGATTGGAACTACTTGTTTAAAACTTTAGAAGAGTTTGCATTTCCAGAACAGTTTATTGGAGTATTAAAAACATGTATAGAGAGAATATGTTAAAATTAGATCTTATATGTCTCAATGATTCACTTTAAAAATAGGCACAAAACAAGGGTGTCCCTTGCCCCCTTTATTATTTGCATTAGTTATCGAACCCTTAGCTAATAGTATAAGAAGCAATGGAAAAACTGATGGCTTCTCAATAAAAAGAGATTGTCAATCTAAAATACAGCTTTTTGCAAATTATATTTTACTAATTGTAGGATATTTACATTATCTGGATCCGGTATGAATAGCCGAAAGAACGTTTTGCCGAAAGAAAATCAGAAGGGACTAATTCTCCGAAGGCCCTTTACGCCAAAAAAAACACTTTGCCGAACGTCAGTTAGCCAACAAGTGTTTGAAAATGAGTTCCGGCAGAGTTCCGGCACTAGCACTATGTAAACCTACAGTGTCCGCAGCAAATCGTACATTGTACCCCTTTAAAATTATGGCGAATGTGGTGAACGTCATGAACGAGCCTCCTGGAACTATCGGAAGGGTTTATGCAACCGAGAAATCCCAAAAAGGTAAAAACATGTTAACAGTGGAAGGATTCATGTATCATCTAAATAAAAGAACAAAGTACAAAAGCTATTGGGTGTGTAAGTACAAACACTCTAAAGAGTGTAAATGGAAGGCTGTAACCACAACCGTTGCGGCTGGTGAAGAGTTATTGAAGTCTGTGGGTCATAACCATTCTGGAGACCCAGCTGAGGTTGAGAAATATGCTGTGTGTTCTGCTATCAAGCAAAAGGCTGCCTTATCTAGGGACACCCCCTCTGTAATTGTAGATGAAGCTATTGCGTCTTCCTCCATAGAGTGTGCTGCAACGTTGCCAAGTAGGCCATGTCTTATAAAGCAAGTGCAACGAGTTCGCAGAAAACCACATGCTCACAACAATTGTGTTTCCTTAACTGTACAAACTCTAAATGTATGTGACTTCCCATTAAAAGTAGGACAGTTCATTATGAAGAGGATGACTGACTTGAGTGAGGAAAATGTGATAGTTATGTTTACTACAACCAAAAATCTATTGGACCTTAGTAAAGCTATAATATGGCTTACGCATGGGACATACATAACTAACGGGTCTATTAGTAGGCAACTTTACACTATTCATGCTTTCATTAAGTATGGTGCATATACCAGGTCTGTGCCATTGGTGTACTGTTTAATGACTAAAAAGTCATTGAAGGCATATACTTTTATGTGGCACTCTTTGTTTGAATTGATAGACTCCAGCAGCAATGATGTGTGCTGTAAGTATGGGCTTTGTGATTTTGAGGTGGCTGCCATAAAGAGTTTGAGAATGAACTTTAGTGGTGTGATTAGCAAGGGCCGTTTCTTCCACTTCGGCCAGAATTTATGGTGCAAGGTGCAGTCACTAGGGTTAAGTTCCCTGTACAATAGTAACATTCAGTTTCAGTTGTCTGTAAAGAAACTCACTGCCCTTGCATTCCTGGAAGAGGGAGAAGTAATAAACACCTTTCACATGTTGAAAGCAGAGTTTCCAGATGAAGGGAAAGATTTATTGCGGTACTTTAGAGAATGGTATGTTTCTGTAAGGCCCAGAAAGTTTAACACTCGAAAATGTATTGCTATACGTTTCCCACCATTGTTCCCTATATCATTTTGGAACAGTTCCTGTCTGAATGAGATGTGCTTGCCTAGGACTCAAAATAGAGTGGAAGCGTGGCACAGACAGTTCAAGTGCTTGGTAGGCAGATACCTCATGGATTTGTATGTTATCATGTCATGTATTGTGCGTGAACAAAACAGAGTGGATGAACTTAGAGTGCGAATGGCAGCTGCTTGCCCTCCATCACTGAAGAAGCGTAAGCTGATTCAGAGGCAGGAACGGTTCCAGTGTATATTTGACAACAGAAGGGAGTTCAAACTTAGAATATGTCAGTGCAATTGCGACATTATTACAGATATGAGCATGTATCTGCTGCAATACAATAGTTATGTTTTGTTGATGGTGCACTACATTTTGAACAACTACATTTTGAGCAAGTTGAAGTATTGCTACACATTGCCAACAGTGTTACAGTGGATTTTGTTTACATGTAGTAGTGCTAACACCACTAGTTGTGTGGAATGGAGTTAAGGATATATATATTCCGTACCCGAAGATTTTAAAGATTTTTACGTTTTGTACCTGACTACTGACAGTACTATTTTCTGCAAGGGCACTGTTTTGTTCTGTGTTCATGTTTGCATATGCTTGTGGAGTAGTCTGCAATGATTTTCTTTAATACTTTACAGGTCAAGACTACGTGTAGTTATGCTCGCCTGTCACAGTTTCGGCAATGTGGTTTTTCGGCTAATTGATGTTCGGCAAAGTGTTTTTCGGTGTAAAGAGCATTCGAAGTATTAGTCCCTTCTGATTTTCTTTTGGCAAAACATTCTTTCAGGTATTCATACCGGATCCATATATATATATATATATATATATATATATATATAGAACCACTACTAAATACCAAACACTCAGTCTATTGATGCCCAAAATCCCGAGACCAATCAACCAAAACACTACAATACCGAAAAACCAAAGCCACGAAATTAAAATTACCAAAAACTACACACAACATACACCACACACAAATACATACACACACCTTCCCCCAATACATAAACACACAAACCTAACCTACAGACAAGCAGGGAGGAAAGCCGTCCTGCACCCCCCATATGGGGGCTGCACCCCCCACCCCCCTACTTAAATATTCTAACTCCAAGGTCGCACTACCCAGACAAACAGATGAATACGCCACCACATGCCTACATCCCCCTCGCACACACACATCACTCTCACAACACACACTTACACTCTAAATCTCTAACCAACACAGTTAAACAGAAATACTTACCTGCCCTTCCACCATACCACAACACCAGAAGTGAGAATTTCAAACTCCCGATAGCCGTCATTTTGAAATTCACGCTTCTGGTCTTTTGGTGGTTTGGGGTTTCGGCTATATGGTCTCAAAAGTTTGAAATTCGGTATTTCAAACTTTAGCGGTTATGTAGTGTTCCCGTATATATATATATATATATATATATATATATATATATATATATATATATATATATATGACAAAGAACATTTAAAGAAAATGGCAAAAAGCTTACATTCATTCTTATGGTATTCTTAAAAGCCAAGACTTGCTCATAGAAATCATATAAGATTATGGGAGTATGGAGGTATTAGCTTCCAAGATTTAGAATCTTATTCTATTGCTGCAAGTTTTAACTCTATTATACTCTGGATAGACTGAGCCTACACTAGTCAATGGAAAACCATCCAGAAGCAGATTATACTAAAGTCTTATATGTTTATTAAAGAAGATAAATTAGAAATATGTACTAATCCTTTCATCTGGTTAACAAAATTTATCTTAGAAGGAAATTCATTGTAATCTTCAGACTCTGCATCTATGAAATCAATTCTTCAAACAGTTAAGAAGCATGTTTTTAAAACTTCATTAATATCAAAATGGATTTTTTTTTGTGTTTTCCTACTGCACATACCTCTAGATTTAAGGAAACTCAGAACAATGTTAAAATTAATTTATTAAAAAGGAATGGATTATTATTATGGTCTGTTTGCTTTGAAAATAGGAAAGCTAAGTTCCCACAATATTTAATGAAAGAATATAAGTTGAATGAATCTGCTAACCAGTTAACATCATCCATCAGTAAGAAATAAAATTAATTTTTGGATAATATGAGTGAAGAGGAACAGAACATTATTCCCCCATTATATGAATATATTAATGCTGTTATTGAAGGTCAATTGGCTTAAAAAGAAGCTTGTCCAAGCTATACAAGTTTATTAATAATAATAATAATAATAATAATAATAATAATAATAATAATTTTGATGCAAAATTCTGGAACATTTTTGATAATAGTGAATTGAGTGACTCAAATGACAAGAATAAACCTTTGATACTTAAAACAGTTAATCAAACTTCTTCAAGTTTATTCTGGAAAGTTTTTATGTGGAGATATATACATAGAATGTTTGTTACTACATATAAAATCGCTGTGCAGTAAAATTTCTTCTTCAGTTTGTTGGAGATGTAGTAAAGATGTTTAATGGACACACATGTTTATGGATTGTGAAAAATGAAATGTATATTGGGAAGAGATAAGTATGTTTTTAACGGGTTATGGTCTGATAATTATTAACTAGATCAGTAATACTAATGAATGTTCCACTTCCTGTATCTATAAAAGCCAAAGAGCAAAGACTCTTTTTGGGATCTCTTGGCTGTTGCTTGGAAAGTTATAACAAAAAATTAGAAATCAAACTTAGTTCCTACGTTTAAAGAAAAATACTGTGTAAAACTGAAAAAAAAATAAGTGATCAGAATAAGATCTATAAACCATAGTAAGACCTTTAGTTGTTGAGTTAACCTTGAAATGTTGTGATTGAAATGCCAAGTTTCTTAATGTGTTAATTGTATAACATTACCTTGATATGTCATTGTATTCCTAGCAATGTGTAACAATATGTGAAGTTGAATTTCTTTCTTTCCATGCATATATTGTAAATATGTTAAATTAATATTTTTTAAAGAGAATGATCTAACGAAAGAAAGTGAGTATGACACAAAGTATTACAAGAGTGAAAAAACAGGTGCGCAAGTAATTGAGATTATTAAGAGAGAGTTATGTGATAGAAATAGACAGACTATCCTACTGGACAGCAAAACTAACAGATAAAGCTTTACTATAAAAACACAGAACAGCAAAGGAAAGGAAGGAAACAAACAGAATGCCACCATGGAAGCAATGGATAGAGAAAGTACAAAGTAACTAAGTCAAGAAGTAACATTATTAGAAAAACATAGAAAAGGGAATAGATAATGAAAAACTCTTACAGAGATAGTTGAGGTAAAAGCAACACACAACATCAAAACATCAGGAGTAATATTACATCATATACAACAATAAACTAAAAATTTCATTACAGAAAACATAGAGGGTGTGGAGACAAATATAAAGGAAAATCAAAAAAACAAGCATTTCATTGATGATTCAAGACATTTTTATAGAGAAGTGGGAAAGCAAAGCAAAAGCATTAGTAATACCAAATAAAAAAAGTACTTATAAAAACCCTGTTGAACAGAACAATGATGCTGAATGGATAAAAAAGTTAAAAGAAACAGTAATAAGCTCTAATACAGAGGATGGGAAATAGAATGAAGTAAAAGTCAAAGAAACTGAGACCAAATTAGAAAGGTTCCTAAATGAAAAATCTATATTTCAGATGCAGTATATAATTTCTGGCTAAATGTATTAATGCCTTTGCACAATAATTTAGTCTGGAGTAAAAGTTCTTTAAGCACATCTCGAATAGGCACTGCTCTGATTAACACAGATAAAGCATACCACTCTCATTAACAACAGATAAAATATAATACTCCTCCTTAACAGTGAACCTGCATGCCATCCTAAGAACTATAAACCAATAACTTGTCTTCTAGCAATATATAAATTATATACCAGAATTAACGCAGAGTTTATAGTCACTTAGCATAAATTCAGTCATGGCAATAGCACAGAAAGACAATAAAAAGAAAATCATATGGAACAAAAGGCCATCTATTATTGAACAAATTCATAACAGAGAGCTATAAGAAGGGTCAGAACATGATTATAGAATGTGAAGATTACAAAAAAACCCATTTGACAGCATAACAGCATCCACATTTATGGATCATGGAATGTTTGCAGATGTATAAATACACCCTACATTGATAAATTACATAGCAGTTGCAAAAATGAGTGACACGCCTCTTTATAATTGAATCATGATAGAGGGCCAATTATTATCCCAGGGGTAAAAATCCAAAGGAGGATAATCAGATATTCCAGGCAATTTTATGTCACCTTATCTGTTTTACCTTGCCTTATTCCAGTAAGCTTAAATTACAGAAAACAGTCTTACTCAATAACTTAGCTACTTTTTGTGGATGACTTAAAAATATATAGCTCATTAGACAAGAACCCAAAGTACAAGTACACATGGGTAAAACTTTTCAGATGATGTAAGAATGACATTTAGCATTGATAAATGTACAAAAGCAACATTTATAGTGGGAAAACTGAAACACCCTGAAAATATAACTCTTGGAGAGGAATGTGATATAGAAGAAGTTGAAAAAAACTGAGTGCATAAATATAGCGGAAGAATGAAAGTTCAGCAAAAATCATGGCAAATAAGAACAAAGCTTGGTAAAGGAATATTTTAGAATATTGTAAAAGGCCTTGAAATCTGGGAATAAAGTTCGGCTATAAATCAGTTTGCTTTTGCTGTTCTAACTTATAGCGTTGGTGTTATTGTTAAAACACATTTAAATGGAACAGCTATTTCTCTTACTGCACTATCTCCTTTCAGAAGCTCTGAGTGGTATGTGACATGTGCAGTTGATGTTTCTTTCTTACTAGTTTTTCATTCTTGTGGCATTACAATGATCTCATCTTGTTGATTTTTATTTCAGTTTTCTGTTATTTCTATCAACTAAAGTAGATCCAGATACATACATATATGTATATCCCTCGGTCTGAAGGAGGTATGGTCTCTTTGTAATTTACTATATGTATAGGTCTGCAATTGTAGAACTGCATATTTATTTGTTGTTATAATCAGATCTAAACCATGAAAAAAACAAGCCTAATTCTCAGATCAGAAGAACATTACAGAAAGGAGCGGAATCAAAATCAAACCAAAAGTAGACAAAAATGATTGGCAACAGAAAGTTCCAAAAATCAAGAGAAAGAATATAAAGAATATGACCAGAGAAAAAGGAAAGAAAACTGGAAGGTCCACAGTTATAATGGCAAGTCTGTAGAACCCCTGGAAAAACTCATGTTGACCAAGATTTGTCCCATGAATTGTTAAGGACAGATGATTTTAAAAAAAGATTAAAATCTTAACAAAGGCAGCTCAAGATAGCAGACTATTTACACATTGGTTTACAAAGTGTATATAAAAATTGGGAGATACAGATAAATGAAGGCTATGTAGCACAGAACTAGAAGCAGGTACAAATCTTATTGCTGTTTGTGATATACTCATGTCTTAGATGTATATCAAAAGACAATAATGTGTCAAAACTGTTGCATTGGGATTGTACAAACTGTATAACATACAGGCAGCTAAGAAACCTTGAAAACACCAGCCACAGAAAATTACTGAGAATGGAAAGGCTCTGATCACATGGGATCATCTAGTACCAGCAGCTATGAAAGTATAAACAAGGAAACTTGATATAGTACTCAAAAATAACAAAATCTGTATTAATCATCGATGCACCTAATTATTATAGTATCCTGCATACTGACATGCGCAAAGTCATAAAGTACCAGGATATGCAGGCAGAAACTAGTGCAGTTTCAACATTCAGTATCAATAGCATTAAGGGCAAGCGCGTACATTAATAGGCTACCAAAAATAACTCTAAGTGAACTGCGAAGGAGGCAATTCTGAGTACATTGCAGATTCTGAGAATAGCTCTCTTTGCAAATATCAAATTAAAGTAATACTAATCTCATAAACTTTTATCATCTTCTGACTTAGGAATGGGGTCCATTCCTGTGATGGACTTAAAACCCTAAACATTTGCAGAACTTAAAAAAAGAGAATATAATGACTGTGATATATAGTGAGTTTGGTACAAAGTGGTGGGCAGACATCAGTCTGTGGTAGCTTGAGAAGTGTAATGCCTAATAAGTATGTGACCTTTTCAATAAAGACAGGGTACTGGTTGACAAAACTGGTGTGCAGGGTGAGCATGATGGTTAACTAGTTTATGAAATGATATATTTAAGATTTTTTTTATTATGCTGCTATTATAAAGACTTCTGAGCACTATTAGTGACAAAGAGAAATGAAGCAGAGATGCAAGCATACAGGTTGTAGTTACCTGTTTGGATTCTAGAGTGAAGTGAATGGAGAATATATATCAGCATTTCATTCAGCTAAGAATACCATGCACAGTTATCTTAATGTGTTTGTAGAGTACAGGAGCTGAAAAGATGAATTTCCAGGTATTTATAGATGTCATTAGGTATGATAAGGTTGTCTCAAAGGTCAAAGGATTGCGAGGGTATTCTTCTGAGTTTTTGATGGCTACCAAAAAACATAAATTTAGTACTGCATGCACTGAGTTTTAGTTTATTATCTTAGAATAATGGCCATAGTAGGTGGATTTTTTATAGACATGATTGGAGAGCTTCAGAGGCTGTATCTTCTTTTAGAAAAAGAAGGTTGTCTGCATGCAATATAGATTTAAGAGTTGGAGTGCAGGGAGTGAAAGGAGATCATTTATAAAAAAAAAACAGAAAAAAGGGTAGACCTAAGAATGGATGCCAAATAATAGAGGTATTGCAGTGGATACAGTAGGCATATAGCAGAAAGTGATTAGTCATTAACTAGCTGACAGAATTAGACAAGAATCACAGATCTGGGAACTACATGAGCTGCAATGAGTGGCCTAGCAGATCAAATTATCTATCATTAACAAATGAAGCTCCAATGAGTGGATGTTAACCCATGTTTTTTTTTTATTAAACACATTTATAGAATTATCACTTGTGACACACGCAAATTTACATTTCTATAAAAATAATCAAACTGTATTAACAAGTTCATGTTTACAAACCTTATACTTCACATATATTGCTATACATCATATAACCTAAGCAACTTTACATAAATTATTCAATTCCTGCCCTTTTTTAACAAGAAACATCAATAAAGTCTGTAGGCATAAATAAGGTAGTAAAGGCATTGCAGGAGGGTCTAAGGTCATGTCCAGTGTTGCTTAGAATGTGGAAATTATCTAGATGGAGAAGGATTCTGCTGTAGACCAATTTTTCAGAGATCATCAGGGGTAGAATATGGCAATGAGTCTACAATATTCTGTCAGTGAACGGTGTGAAACATTGGTCATGGGCATTATGATGGCAGATTTTCATTTTGGTAGAACAATTCCAATTTGAAGTGAGAGGTTAATGGTAATGGTGAAGGTTAATAGATGTCAGCTGCATTTTTAGTGAATTTCTGTGGAAGTGTGCTTGGGGTGTTGAGACCCTTGATAGTAATTGTAGAGAAAGAAATTTTTATATAGCTTCTGATGAGATTAATTTGGAGTTGAATGTAGTGTTATTTCAGTGAAGATTATGAAGCAGAGTGATGTGAAAGTGGGACAATGAGTCATTTTTGTGCTGATAGCTGTGGTGGAAGATGATTTTGGGTTGGAAAAAATATTTTATATTTTCAGCACCAATAGAGGGAGGGTGGACTAAGGTAACCCTGTTATTTTCATATATGAGAGTTAGAATTTTGATTTAGAATTGTTTTGGATTATGGAAGAGTGCTTTCTGTCTATATATGAGCTGTATTACTTTAAGGTATATCATTACTGTTCTAGCTTCTTTTGTAAGAGGATGGTATTGATTCAGTATGTTGGAGGCACCGCTGGTTTCCATTGGCACCAGAGTCTGTCACAGTGTTTTATTTATTTGATTTCATCAGTAAGCCATGAATGAGTTCCCATAGAACCTACATTTTGTTTGGGGTAACCTTGCATGTGAAAACGTAGTTTATAGAAGCATGGTATCTGTGGGGTTTGTGTATGTGAAACGAAGATTCCAGTTGATGGAATTTATATGCTGAAATAGGAAGACATATTTATTGTTATTATAAGGAAATGATCTACAGTTAGCAAATATGGGTGGGATTCTAGGTTTCTTAAATGATTATTTGGAAGGAAGTGAGTAGTGGCCAGTAAATAAATTAGGAAGTATTTGGACTTAAGTGGAACATCTGAGATTGTTGGTAGAGGGTGGTGTCAAACAATGTGTTTTTTCTGGTATTAGAGATTTGTAGGGTTAAGTGTTTAAGTTAGATTGTGGATGTTTTCATATTTTTATAACACTGATTGTGAATGGTTGCAACAGTTTTGATTTAGGTCTTTCAGAAGGGTAAAGTTATTTTGGGGTGACCAGGAGAATAATGTTTAGGTTATATTTATAGAGTAAGGCAACTCCTCCACCCTTTTTGTTTAGACACTTATATACACTTCTGGAGAGTCAGACAAGAGGGGTTGTTGGTAAATTGCTGGAATATATAAGGTGATTCTAACTCCTGTTGATAGAGTATTATGCTAATACATTCTTCGAACCACTGACACCAATAGAATAGGAAATAAAACAATGACCAGCCAGTATCCACACCACTTTATTAGTCTCTCTGACGTCTTGGCACAGAGCCTTCAAGGAGTCCTTGAGACATCAGAGAGAACAATAAAATGGTGTGGATACTGGCTGGTTGTTGCGTTATTTCCTATTATGCTAATACAGTTGGGGCCAATGACAAAGGAAGTTATAAATGCAGTAATATATGATGTATATAGGTATTTATTTAACAGGATCAGTATGTTGCCTCCTATTTTTGTTTCATATTGGTCCTGTCTAACAATGATGTAGGTGTTGTTAAGAGAAGGGGATCATCTCATTTTCACTACATTTCAATGATGTATAAAATGTCTGACATATGATATAGCAACCAGTTTTCCAGTAGGTTAAATGATTGGGTTTTGATATGCATAGGTTCATAGGTTCATAGGTTCATAAGTGAGTACTAGGCTATTGGCCCTGGAGCCAACACAAGCCTAGCCCAAGAATATTCCCAGTTGTCCTGTTGCTGGACATTAGTTCCTTATGCACCTATAGATCAAGGCTGTCGAAGAGATCCCCAGGGTGAATTTCCTGTTACTCATCCACTCGTCAAGATTTGTCTTGAAGAGGGTTAATGAAGTGTTCTGCTTGAGATGAATGGGGAGTTTATTCCAGAGTATGTGCAGCCTCTGGGTTAGGAACCTGTCCCTCCAACAGGTTCTGTTTATTGTGGTGATGAGGTTGAGGTCTTTGGAATTTGTGGTGTGGAGGGATTGTGACTTTTTCAGATGAAGCATGTCTAGCAACACTGGTTCAGACATGGCTTTGTATGCCAAGCATAGATCGCCTCTAAGTAGGTGATGTGAGATGGAGTAAAGCTGGAGTTTTTTTTAGTCTGTCTGTATAAGGCATGTGTTTGAGTCCTGTGTTTGAGTATGTATGTTTGTCCTTATGTCCTGTGTTTGAGTATGTATGCTTATGTATTGCTTACATATTTGCAATGAAGATTTGTTTTGTGGGTTTTTGAGGTGTATATTTGGTGGTAATGTGTGAGATGGGGCCAATGTTAAGTCCTATATCATAAGACAGAAGAAAGTTAAGGATTATAAAGGACGGTTATAGAAGTAGTGCCCAAATCTTTCTGGCTCAATGCAGGGATACAGGAGGGTTGGTGGTTGGATTTATGCTATGAGTGTGTGACTATTGCAATGGTATTGTGGAGCTAAGAGTGTTGAAACCCTGGAGAATTTATTAATTTAGTGATGAGGAGTTTAAAGTTAGAAATGTAAATATTTTAGGAAACTCTGGAAGAGTGAAGTATTCTTTTGGTACTGATACAGAGGTTAAGCAAGAGAGAATAATAATGATCTAGGCTTTAGGCATAGATGTAGGTTTAGAGATGGTGGAGGTGGATATGATAAAGGAATTAAGTATTCAAAAGGTGTACAGAGTTCTATGATGCATTGTGAATTAAAATTGGTGTGTGACTGGATGGGAAAGTCTATGGTAAGAGGGTTAATTCGAGGAAGAGGGGGGTCTGGTAATGCTAAGGCTAGGGAACTGAGTGGTCAATAACTGTCTGTGTATAGAATTTGAATCTGGAGCAACCTGTGGGAAAGGGGATATGAGGGAGAGGTTGGAGCAAACAATTATTTGGTGTTGTTCACAAAGTCACTTGACTGCATACTAAGGTAGAGCATTGACTAATTGCCTACTTAAGCAAATAGTGAAGAAGACTGGGGCAGAGAGCAGGGCTAGAGGCCTTTGCAGGTGGATGGGGGTGGGGAAATAAAGAGCCTCAGTAATATCCAGTTAGATAATGTAACGGCTGACAAAGGAGTCTCCAAGAGGTGTCTTAGAAAGGGACAGGAGAAAATGACCTTTGCATAGGATACATGTGAGACCCTGTCAGGTGCTTAGACTAATATACCAAAACCTTGAAAATTACAATACTTACTAGAGACAATATGGATAAATGGCATTAATGAATATTTTGTTTAACATGGATAGAGCAAGCTGTACAGCTAAGGACTATAACTCTATAATCCCTGTAGGAAATTAGTCAGAGATATAGAATGTTTTACTCTATTCAGTTAATGTCAGGAAATTTGATGAATGTGTATGTTACTGCATAGAGTGGTGTCTGTCATGCAAATGAATATAGCTTGTTGGATGTGTAAATGGAATAATATGAGAAAGTTAAAGAGTTGGTAAGAGAGACAAAGTAGACTAGACCATCAATCCAAAACTCATTCTCTTTATTCATTATCTATTTATTTTTTAATTTGCTAACTAGGCAAGTGAAATTATCCTTTACAGACCATTTATAACCACTGTCCACTCTACAAGGTCAATGACTAATGCAAAACACATGCACATTTTAGTAAATAAAGGTGAAAATGAAGAGGGAGAATCTGGAGTAGGAAAGAAAGTGGACAGAAGTCTGCAATATGAGCAGATTAGGAAAGGAGATATGACCTTACAGTGTTTATAGTATTCATATAAAAAGCTTGTTTCACCTAACATATGCCTTCATTGTCATTATCTGAAACCTAGGGCAGTTAGAATAGGAGTCACAGTCTTTGCACAAGTTATACTTTATGAGGTACCCAAAATACATTTCCATCAGAGTGAACAAGCCATGTGATGGTATTTATGTATGTATGTATGTATCTATATATCTATAGCTCTCTCTCTCTCTCTATATATATATATATATATGTGTGTGTGTATATGTGTGTGTATCTCTATATATATATATATATATATATATGTGTGTGTGTGTGTGTGTGTGTGTGTATGCATGTATGCTTGCAAGTATGTTAGTAGATGAGCATTAGACTGTGATAATTTATTTTTCTTAACTTCAAAAATTGAACTCCCCCTTGCAGATTAAAGGCAACACAATCCAGACTTTGCTCACTGTACATGAACTTGTATCTGCACTTTAATCAACTACATCATTTTCTAACATACAAATGTTTTGTAACTTCCTGACTGTGTTCAGAAATCTTAGTTCATGATAGCACAGAATACCTTTAGAGATCACATCATGTTCAAACATCAACCCTGAATTATAGCTTTATTATAAAGTATGTAAATAGAAAACTTCAAGAACTGTACTGAGAAGAAACGTGTAACTATAAAGTTACTTACATATGGAATTTTCTGAGTATATCAAATGCTGCAGTTACCATCAGCCCATTTTATATCTCTCTAGATAATAACATAGATATGTAGAAGTGACGATGAACTTCTTCTTCATTATATAAGTTTTATGGACATGTTGTTTTGTCTAAGTGCTGCAAGCCACAAGACTTGACAAAAGAATCTTTTTTACATTCATAAAACTTGTTTGTTCTGGGTAAGAGTCAGGTGCTGATTTGCCTAAACTGTAATTTCTTCTTTCACTGGAATTATGTTTAGATTGATTAATAGAGGGAATTATGCTTGCAGATCTCTGAAAGTGTCTCAAAAGACTGAGAAAAGAAGTGCTGTTAAGAGTTTTAGAGCTAAAAAGAACAGTACTAAAATTATGGACTGGTTCAATCGACTCATACAATGTGAATGTAAATTTCTGGCTGCATTTATCTCCAATAGAATAATAGCAGTAACCTTCAGCAAAAAGAGTTCACATTTATATTTATTGTAGTTTTTCATGTTCTCAGCCAGTGTAGCCCCTTAAGCCTGTTTGATATATTTCTTCCTTCACTGGTGCTCGTATTGGAAGTCAAGCTGTGAGACTTTTTCTTGAACGGCACCTCTTGTTCTGTTTGATGGTGTCCTCTGGCTCAGAGACAGGCTGGTTTGAAATGTTCTTTCCTTGCTTGTTTAATCATTCCTCTACTGTAGCTGTTGAAAGATGAAGAATGTCAGGATTTCTTTACCTTTCCTGCACTGACCACTTTCTGAACATGGCCAAGAAAGAAAAAAAAAGACTGGCTTTGCAGTACCAAGCTCAAGAGCTAGATGTTGAAGTGAGTTGAAGCGATATAATTGCAGGCTAACTTTGATACTTTTTGCGTTCATTGTGCTTATCTTTTACCAAATTAGGTGCTAGTCTAAATTTTTTTTTCCATAATGTATTTTGTGCATTCCTTGCATTGAGGATCAGTGGGTTAACTTTTCTTTTTTGAAGGTCATTTTGTTAGCCTTTTTCATCTGTTCCCAATTTTGGATCACTCAAAAGCTATCAGAGGTATATATGTGTGTTGAAAGTGGTGTCTGACAGGTCCTTGCTTCTTCCTCTGTCCACCAAAAGTATTTCTGTTCTGCCCATATGTTCAGAAGAATTTGTTCTGTATGATTGTGCGCGTTAAGTTCTGCAAGAAAAGTCCACCAGTGTCATGCATGCAATAAAACCTATGAGGATGAATCAGATAATCATTTCCCTATGAGGATCACTTATTTTCTCTAGAAGAATCATTCTCAAAATAAAGTCTGTGATTTGTCATCAGATCTGTTCCTATAGTCAAAAAAAAAACATTAATATTTTCTTGCTGTTCATAAGCAAGGAATGGTGAACATGACAAAGTTTATAAGATCATTCAGGGAGTGAACAGCATCATTTTTTCTCTTAATTCTGATGGCACAAGTTGAAAGAAATTAATTCAAATGAACTGACTTAGGCTGCTATGACTTAGTAAATTATCAGCAAAATTGTCCACTCAAATAATATAAACAGTAGAAAAAAGAAGCATTTACTTGTATAAGAGCACTGAAACCAGCTGAAAGACACCCAGGCACAAGACGTTTTGAAAAGGGTCAATTTTCTAAATGAGTCTTACATCATGATGATGTAATGTTTTATTTCAAGAAAACAACCACCAACTGAAGCTATTTCATGTAATATTTTACTTCAGTCCTCAACACAAAAACACACACAGCAAGTACACAGTCAACACAAAAACACACACAGTAAGTACAAATCTAATTCTTAACAGTTTTCAGAAAAAGAGGCAGACTTGTAGAACGAGTTAAATTTTCTGATAAGCTACCTATAAGGCACTCTACTTTTGGCAGTATGTTTATATGAGCCAGTAGAGTAGATTTTACAGGCCCACTGGCTACCAAGATAGGATCTTTGGACCATTGTGTATTTGTGTTCTGCTTGTTCTATACATAATTTACTAGAAGAATGCACAATAACTAGACAATAATTTTAGATTAAAACTCATGCTAAACAAGAAAGAAAGAAAGGGGACATGAAAAATCTTAAGAAAAATAAGAAAACTTAAAGAAGTCAGCAAGGAAGAGATAAGATTACAATGAGTTAATCTATCGCATCACTTTAGAGTATTTCAGTGTGGTGGCTGTCATTCTTAAGGAAGCCACATAAATCTAACAAAACACATTACAAGTTATGAGCAATGAAAGGGTTTGTAGAGGTGATGTGCAAAAATATTTACTGCAGTTAGATGAGGACAATGACTACAGCCTTGAATAGGTTGCAAGTCTCCAGAGAATGTCAAATTTCAGTGATACTGTGTTGTACAGTGTGTTGTTCAAATTACTTGTGACCACCTTGTACTTTGCATAGTTCGCTGCTACAGAATCATCAGACACTGAGATCAATGTTAACTGGGTGTGTGGCAATTAACAGAAAGTGAAATCTTGCTAATAACAATATCAGTGATGATGAGTTGTCAAAACATGGTTTTGTTGACCTCGTCTACTTTTGAGTCACGATTCAAAGAATATTGCTATACCAACTGCAGACTGGATAATTAAATGCCTTGAATAGTGAGCATTTATTGATTTAATTTTGTAACCTGTAATAGAGCACTGGTCACTACTGACCAGTTTCAGTCTCAGCCCAAACAAAATTACAACAAATGTAGTCATTCAATTACAAAAACATGAGCAAAAGTGTTTAAGTAAAATACAGTAAGAGCATAGCATAGCATAGCAGAATCATACAATTGAGTGTAAGTAGAACAGCAGATATATGCAGTTATTTACAAGTAAGTACAGTTGTAAATGATGTGCATGGTTCTGTGACTGGTACAGCTGAGTGATCAGGTGTGTAGCAAAGGGTGGAGAAACAATGAGGTGGTTAACTTACAACAGGCCTCTGGCCATTTTTTCAGAAACTCAACCTAATGAAAAAGTTTAAATGTTTTTATATGGAGCAAACCCCACTGCACCCCCATCCCTGGACTTGTAACTATCTCTATGAAGAGAAGGGGAAAAAACCTACCCACTCCTACTACTGCTGGCCAACACTTATAGATTGCACCAGTAATGGTTTCCTTGGCAACAGCATTAGGGGATTTCAACACTGATGAGTTGAACTTGATAGCAAGGAAACCCATACACTTTACACTCCACAATGTAAGGAGAAGCTCTACAGCTTGCTTTTAGATTGAAAGGAGGATAGTATATACACCCTGATGCACAACTGACTCTAACAGGAATATTGAGGAATTGTACAGTGCAATTACTGAGTTGGCTGGCTCCCACTGTTTTTAAAATGGTATGTCTGCACATGTGTGCAGAAACACATATGGGACCCTTAGAAAAAATAAAAATTTGCTTGATGCATGGATCACGAATGGTCAGAATCTCTAACACACTTTAAAAAAAACTGTTGAGTGCTTTTGTTCCTCTTAAAAGAACTTCATCAGAACATATGTTACCCTTTCAGGTAACAGCATTAGGGAAGCCACCAACTCCTGTAGAGAAAGTTTAGAGAGGCATGCACACATTGTTGGTGGGACGATTTGCTCCCCAACACTCAACTCTTGTATGTGGGAGAATGTGCAGGCTCTTACCCTGTCTGGGGAATGAATGGGTCTGGCTTTCACCCACATCACAGAAACAAATGGATTGAGAGGGCGCAGATAAAGGGAAATTGACTGATATGCATGGTGGTTAAAAAAGCAGTATATTATGTGTAGCATCCATCACTTCCCTCACATCCCCATACATATTATACTCATCACTGAAGTAACTGCATCCTGGGGAAAGAGATATTTCCCACTTATAACGACCATTTTCAGACAAATCTGCCTAACAGACAAAGTTATGTCAAACCCAGAGCTTTTAGACATCCTCCACTTAAAGAAATCCCAATCCCTCAGAGCTACACGCTCTAGAGACCTAAACATTGTCACCACAATAAACAGAACATGCTGGAGGGATAGATTCCTGTCCCAGAGACTTCCCATACTCTGGAACAAACTACTTATCTATATCAAACAAAGCTCCTCATTAGCACTCTTCAAGAAAAATCTTGATGATTGGATGAGAGATAGGAAATTCACCCCGGGGATCACTTCTGCGGCTCTGCTCGACAGTGGCACAGGAAAATAATTTTCTTGGGTGGCGAAAGCCAGGGTATATTTGGCTAGGCTTATATAGGCCCTAGGGCCAATAGCCTAGTACCTACCTATGAACCTATGAACCTATGAACTTTTGAAATCATCAAATAGCTTTTTTTTAATGACTTTTTTTGGTTAATGAGCATATTAGTTATTTTAAATATGATTGCAGTCTCTCAGCAACTCCTTTGATAGCAGGACTTGTGCAAAACTGTACTACTTTTGAGGAAAATGAATCATGAAAATGTGAACTGTAAAGCAATAGCAGGAAGAACTGTATATCAATAATTATATTAACAGCTGAAATGTACAGTTTTCCTAAACAAGAATTGAATTATGTGGCAGCAAGGCTATACACAATTCCAAAAGATCTACCTTGTGAACTTTGGAATAAAACTTAAACAAGTCAGTGCACACTGACCTGCTTAGACTCTTCATTATGGGAGCTGCTAGGGTGACTCTCCACACTTAATTTCATATCATGCACAGTGTGTTAATGTCTTAGAATGAAAAGTGCAGATGAAAATATTGTACCCGTAGTACTTCTAGGACTGTGATTAGTGACTGCCTGTGAAAAGCAAGCCTTGTGTTTTCTGTATTGTGTAAATGTGCAGACAGAAAAGGGAAAGTGTTAATTTATTTTAAGTAGGAAAATATAGCCAAAAACCTTTTTTCAGTGGAGGCCCAGGGAGAAAAGCTTCACAAGATATGGAGATAAAGTAACATACATATATACATACATAGTATAATGAATCATTTGAGGATGCAGTCATGAGAAGAAAAAAATAACTATTGTTTGAGCACACAATAATGAGAAAGCAAAAACATTGACAAGATACATTTTGATAGTCAGCATACAAACATATATGATCATAGTACAGGCAAGGGAATGATAGGCTAAATCATTTAACGGGAGATTAGAATGAGTGTTTAGACTAACAAAATTTAGGCCCATAGTAATTTATAATAATAGGACAGTGATAAAGTGAGCTTTCATAAGAATGTAAAGTTGTGGAGAATATGGCTTAATGTATAAGCCATGTAGATATAATAGTAATAGTATAGGATAATAGAGATTACTGGCCAAGTAGTCATTTTAGAGCAAGATGGGTAGAGTGGATAAGGATATTTTAGGGGATTAACCAGGTGTGGTGCATGAGCAAAACCATGAGACACTTAGGTGTTGTTTCAATAGTAGCTTGAAGACTTTCAGGTTGTTAATTCACCTGAGTGAGTGAGGAATGGGATTCCAAACTTTAGTGACGTGAGAGGAATACAATGAGTGACGTAAAGTATTGTTTGATTTAAGCAGATGCAGTAAGTAGCAGTCTGTGGAGGGAAGAGTCGTTGATGGGGAGTTGGTTGGATAATATTTTTAGTGTTTGTCATTTTTCAGGTTGGAAAATTTGACTGAACAGTTTTAGTTATATAAATATTAGATAGGCAATTCAAACCAATTAATCTGTTTTAGTGTCATGCAATGATAGGATCTATAAGGCATACCAACTGTAAATTTAGCTATTTTGTTGCAGCATGTTTTAGCATGTTTATTTGGTTAGCTTGCAGGTTGACAAATATAGGAACAGCATATAAGAACATGCATAACAGCAGAGAAGAGACAATGGTTTGCCTAGCCTGGTCAGTCAGGTAGCATTTAGTTCGATAAAGGTGAGTTTTGCTGGCAGCTTGCTTTATCTGGTGGTCAGATTTTAGGCCATAGTGTGGGATCTTCCCATACTCAGATGTACTGTACTAACATGTTGTGATATATTTTACACATAGATGTTTTCATATCTGTACAATATTACAAATCTGTCATTGTAGAAGAATTAACGTTTTATGTGTGCATCCTATAGCTGCTGTAATATAAGTTTTGATGCAGTAACATTTTAGGATATGGCCTGATCTGACTATTGTGTAGCTGAAGTTAGAAATTAAATTATGGTATGCTAGTGAACAACAGTACAAATCAAAGAATTTATTAAAGCATTGCAATTGCCAAATGAATAAATAAATAAATAAATAAATGACGCGACTCAGGAAACAAAATAAAAAAAACTTAATTTCCTCTACCAACGTGGCCTTCCTCTCTAGAATGCTTTATCTAATATACAAAAAAATGCTTTTCACAGAACATGAGCTACAGACAGTACAGAACACTAGGAAGGGACAGAGTCCATTATTTGGATGAAACTTGTGAAAACATTATTTAATTCTGCCCTTAGCAGCTCCTGGATGGCATGATGCAGGCAGAATTCTCAAAGACTTCCATTCCTTGGAGACGTTGATGCTCAGTCTAGACAGTGGAACCAATGCTGCCATCATTTTTGTGATGACTAGGAAAGCCTTTGGGAACAAATCCTCAAGACTTTTATATCTTTGTATTGAACATTTCAAAGTATATAATGTTATCCTCATTTGAAAACACCAAAACATTGTTTTCTTTTATGTTGTCAGCCCTTGGTGTATAACAATAATAATACACACATAAGTGCACCTCATGTAACTTGTGCTTAACATAACATTCTTCTTTTTATATACATATTGCAACCTTTAAATTCCAACACCATAAAATTCACACGTTTGTCTTCCCCAACTCCCACCATCCTTTGGAAAAGACTACCACCAGTTTTTAATTACAGCCCCTGCCAGTGCATATGCTCTAGCGAAACACGAGACATAAATTTGTGACAGACATCCTATGTTCTAGAAACTGACACAATCTGCTTATAAATAGGATCATTTAGTACAATCTGCTTATAAATAGGATCATTTAGTACAATCCGCTTATAAATAGGATCATTTAGTACAATCCGCTTATAAATAGGATCATTTAGTACAATCCGCTTATAAATAGGATCATTTAGTACAATCCGCTTATAAATAGGATCATTTAGTACAATCCGCTTATAGATAGGATCATTTAATACAATCTGCTTATAAATAGGATCATTTAGTACAATCTGCTTATAAATAGGATCATTTAGTATACCTGTCCAGTACTTTCGTCCCCACTTTTCTCTACTTTTCTTATCACCCAGGATC